>NC_034600.1:16665398-16679073 GCF_900095145.1 Mus pahari
AGAAGAGAAGAGAAGAGAAGAGAAGAGAAGAGAAGAGAAGAGAAGAGAAGAGAAGAGAAGAGAAGAGAAGAGAAGAGAAGAGAAGAGAAGAGAAGGTTCTAGGACTGCAGAGAATGTCACTAGTTGGAAGACCTCAGAAAAGAAATGGGGTGGAGAGAGGTGGCTCCCATAGCCCTAGATTTTTGTTCTTACATCATCCCTTCCCACAGTTCCCTAGGTTCTGGGAAATTCAGTTTGACCTCTTTTCCCAAGACCACAGATGAACTTTCTGCCCTCATCCCAGCCTATATCCATTACCTTCCAGCAAATACCAGTTGCAACTGACTCTGGTCTTGAGTGTCCAGGCTTCCCAGCCACAGAACACAACTTTAAACAGAAAAAGGAAATAAACCAATAATAAAATCAGAAGTCAAAAAAAGAAAAAAAGAAAAAAACAACATAGTGGAAATACACATTTATAAAATAAAGGCCATAGATAATGTACCCAGGGGCAAGATGATTCTTAAAGATAAAAAGTCGATTCATAATTATGTGCTATTATTGCTTCTCTTAATCAAAGTACTAGGGCTGATGAGATAATTAAAGGGGCTTGCCTCTACACATGAAGACATGAGTTCAGTCCCCAGGACCCATACAGTAGAAGGATAGAACTGAGTCCTGCAAGTTGTCCTCTGACTTTCATACATGCACTCTGACACACACACACACACACACACACACACACACACACACACACACACAAAAATGCAATTTAAAAATTCTATTAATATTAGTTCTAGCCAGGGAAATGAAGCATAACAAGAAATAAAAAGTCATCCAAACTATGAAAAAGTAAAATGGTGAATGTTTATAAATAACATACTACCCATTAAAAAACAAATATTACAGAGAACTTTCAACTCAAAAGCAAATTCAGTGTTAATTTGGGTTTGCTGATGAAAAACCATGCCCTAAGCAATGTGCCAGGGAAAGGGTTTTTTTTTTTTTTTGTCTTACAACTCTATATTTATCATCCAAAGAAGTCGGGATGGAAACTCAAACAGGGCAGGAATGTGGAGGCAGGAGCTACTGCAGAAGTCATGGAGGGTGCTGCTCATTGGCCTGCTCCTCAAGAATTACTCAGTTTGTTTTCTGATAAAACACAAACTCACCAGGCCCAGTGGTGGCACTACTCATAATGGGCTGGGACTTCACTCATCACTAATTAAGAAAATTCTCTACAGGCTATTCTTAAGCCCCCTTTAAAACAAAATTGTTCTCTCATATATTACAACCCAACTACAATCCTCTCTTCCCCTATTGTCTCTCCCAGATTCAGTCCCTCCTCTACATCCTCTCAGGAAAGAGCAGGCCTCCTAGAGATATCAGTTAAACACAGTATAAAAAGCTACAATAAAATCAGGCAAATACCACTCCATCAAGACTGGACTAGGCAACCCAGTGAAAGAAGAAGGGTTCCACAAGTAGGCAAAAGAACCACAGACAGCTACTACTCACATTGTTAGGATTTCACAAGAACACCAAGCTACTCTGTGCCCTTCCCCCAGCCTTGACTAGGCTAAACAAACCCATGATGGTTTTACAACCTAGCTAGAGTTGCCTGGCCTTGCTGCATTTGCAATTTCCTACCTGAGCTTTGAGTTTACTGACTGCTGAACTTGCTTTGCAACTCAATCCAGCTGAAACAAAGGATGGGTCTGTGGGGTTTCTCTATATAAACCCAGAGTTGAAAATTAAACTTTGAGCCTTGATCAGAAACCATTGTCTTGGCTTCATCCTTCTCTCACCCCCGCCCCCTCACCCCAGTCCTTTTTTGCTTTCATCCTCCCTTTCAATTGATTCTGTGATTCAATTGATTCTGTGGGTGATATTCTTGTGATATCCCTGACCCCTCTGGTTTCTCCTATCCTCCCCACCCCCTCACTCCTGCTCCTCTGCATGATTCCCTGAGCTATATCAAATGTTTGGCTAAGGTACTCTGCATGTATTCCTACCAGTTGTTGGATGAAACCTTTCTGGACACTCTAATGGCTACAAGTAAAAGAATCCCAATATACGCATATGTATCACCATGAGTAAAATCCAATTCTAGATGAATCAAAGATCTTAACATAAAATGAAATGCACTAAACCTGATAGAAGAGAAAGTGGGGAATAACTGTGAACTTGTTGTTTCATGAAAAGACTGTCTGAACAGAATTAACACAGGGAATAAGATCAACAATTAATAAATTGAACTTCATTGAAACTGAGAGGTTTCTGCGTGGCATAGGCCACCATCATTCAGACAAAGTGGGAACCTACAGAATTGAAAACGATTTTTACCAGTTAGATGTGATCTGATCAAGGACTAAAATCCAAAATATATATATAAAGAACTTAAAAAAAAAACCAAAAAACTAGATTTCAAGAATAGAAAAAAGAGAATATTTAAAGAAACATTTAACATCCTTAGTCATCTAGAAAATGCAAATCAAAACTACTTTGAAATTTCATTATATTAGTCAGAATGCTGAGATTAATAAACCAAATGATAGTTCATGTGGCAAGGATGTAGAGTAAGGGGAACACTCATCCATTACTGATAGAAGTGGAAACTGATATAGCCATTATGGAAATCAGCAAGGCAGTTCCTCAGGAAGCTAGTAATAGAGCTTACCTCAAGATACTCTGATTTGTCCTATCACAGAAGCATTTGCTTTACAATGTTCTCTGCTGTTCTACTATTGTCATAATAGCCAGAAACTGGAAACAATATATTTGTCCATCAATAGATAAATAGGTAAGGAAAATATGCTACATTTACACAATGAAATATTATTAAGCTGTTAAATAAATGAAATTATGA
The DNA here is from genome assembly GCF_900095145.1 of Mus pahari. Classification (NCBI taxonomy): domain Eukaryota; kingdom Metazoa; phylum Chordata; class Mammalia; order Rodentia; family Muridae; genus Mus; species Mus pahari. Next base: position 16,668,247 of record NC_034600.1, read on the forward strand.
AAATCTCAGGTAAATGGATGGAACTAGAAGAATTATCAAATTATCATTCATTCTGAGTGAGGTAACCCAGACCCAGTAGAGTATGTATTCACTAATATGTGGATATTAGCTGGCAATGATAATCAAACCACAATCCATAAAACCACTAAGGTTACATATAATGTAAAGGATTAGGGCAGAAGAATAGATCTGACTAGAAAAGGGAAATAGAGTAAATAGTTATAGATGGGTAGGTACAAAGGGATACAAGGGATGGGGAATGGAATATGGGAAATAACTGCTATAAAGATAGTGTGGAAACCAAATACAGTAGATGCTTCCCAAAATACCAACATAAATTAAGGCAATATAAAGAAAATTACCATAAAATGGTGGAGACAGAGTCCAAACTGACTATCTTTTGTCACCAAATGAAGCTTCCAGAATCAGGAATGGGTTACATCTAATTGACTTATTGGTCAAAGAGGTCTCATGGGATCTACCAAGCAACCTAGGTTGCCAAGACTGTAAATTGCACTCCAAAAACTGACAGCAAGGTCTATTGCTGAAGATAACACCTACACAATTCATTGGGCAAGGAGTGGAGCTCATGCCTATATAGACTCTCCACCCCTAAGAAAGTACTCTGCAAGCTATCAAAGGAGGAAAAATATACCCAACTACAATCCCTTTGATCTAAAATGGTGACCTGTAAGTTATGCTAGTGCAATGATGGCACAAAACTTATGGAAATAATCATAATATCTGAGTTGACGAAGGTTATTTCTATGATATGGACTCCATACCTGACACTGCTTGTGTGACCAAAACCCAAGACTAGATAAGCCAAGGGCCTAGGGAAAAATCAAATATTGCTATTATACCAAAGGAGTGTAACAACAAACTGATTTCTGATGACATTTTACTATACTCATAGAACTGTGACTTCCTCAGCCATCATCAGAGAAGCTTCCTCCTGAAGCAGATAGGAGCAAATACAGACACCCACAGCCAGACAATGTATAGAGTGGTGGCGGTGGTGGTGGCAGGGGGAGGAGTGGGAGATGGGAGAACAGAGACAGAGAGAGACAGAGACAGAGAGAGAACTAGGAATACCTATCCCTAAACAGGTGGTCTCCATAAAATTCCTCCACTCAGGGCTCAGGGAACTCTGAGAAAAAGGAAGTAGAAAGAGTTTAAAAGCAAGATGGGATGGAGAACACAAAGAATAAATGGTCCTCTACCTCAACAAGATTGACAACCATATATACTCATAGGGACTGACACAGCATGCACCGGAGCTGAACAGGCTACACCAAATGGGGTCCTAGAGTTGAAAGGAGAAGTAGACATATTATCATATCATTAACCAAGAAGCTATCTCCAATTGATAACCACCTGCAAATGAAAATGTAGTTTTCTTCAAGAGAGTCTCACTTGGCAAACAAACTACTCTTAAGGGTATGCTGCATGCCCAGCAGTAGGTGGCCAACAGAAAACACATTCAGTGGCATCCTTGGAGGTTCCTTGTTTCATGATGTCATATCAATTTCTTTTTCTAAATTTCTTTCTTTGTTCTATTCATTTTATTTATTTATTAGCTTACTCTACAGATCCTTTGCACATATGTTATGGCTTCTGGTGTTTTGTTTTTGTAGAATTTCTGAGTGGATCTCTGGAGCTATATCTTTTTCTTGCATCTTTTCTTAGGCTCTTTTCTTTGTTTTGTCTTTTTTCAATTTATTTCATTTTGTTTTATCTTATTTTATTTTATTATTGTACATTAGATGCCTGTTTCTTTTCTAATGAGAGACAATAAAAAAAAAGTAGGTAAAGTAAGACATACCACTTAGATCTAGTGAGTCTTCTGATATATATAAATATATTTCCAAAATATGTCATACATTACAAACTTTCTCAATACTTGAGTAAATCAATTTGAAAAAGAAATCCATAAATATGAAATACCATATAAATTATATTACCTTATGATTAATCTGCATCTCTGATTAATAATGATAATATATTTAAGTTAAAGATGGCAAATTTTAATCTTGAAAGAAAAAGGGAAAGAAAACGCCCTCCAGAATTTTCTATTTACAAATAGAACAACAGATGCTTTTGTATCTAAAGGACCATTTAAAAAAAAAAAAAAACAAGTCAAATTTAAATAATGCAGTATCTATGACTGAATCCTGATTTTTAAATACACATCTATGAAGTGTATAAAGAGGGAAAGTGGGGGTCTTGGATAAAGACTGTACACATGGTAATAATGTGTTATAATTGTTAAATTTCTTGAGAATATTAAAAAATATATTTTTCAATTGCAGAAGGATCTCTTTGTTACTATAAATTTAAAAATATCCAGGGATCAAATTCCACAGTTTGATTTGAGAAAAAGTTTTTGCAAATAATTCAGAATAATGAAATATAAATATTTATGTAAACAGTTGATGCAAATATTACTAAAGACACCAGCCTTGCTTTACTATTCTAGGAATAGTACATTATGTTGATTATTTTTCCAAAATAAAACATTAAGGGGAAAAAAATAATGCTTGAGTCCTACTCTTAATTTTCCTGATTTGCCTTTTCCTAGACAATGCTTGGGTTGAAAACTATTATTTCACATGCATGTTGGAAGCAGAAGTCATATGTCATGCATAATTGTTCTTGAAATTATAACTATATGACAGTACTTTTCTAGGCACTTAACATGTACTAATTCTCCACATTAATTAGCAACTTATAAATTTAAATAGATATTTGACTTTAGTCTTTGAATTATTTTTGAAGCTATGCTTGTGATTTGCTTTGTACCAGAAACCTCAAACATTAATAAATAAATAAGCCCAGGCAATTTGAAAGAGCAACTCTGTTGTGAAAAAATGCTAGGTCAGAAAGTTAAATTTTTTTGAGAAACTTGTGTGGAAAACACTCAGAAATAAATGTAGTCATAATATTGGTTTCTGAAAGGGTAAGATTTTTTCACACAAATAGCACATTATTGCAAGAAATGAATGATAAAATACGTACAGTTAGTGTAAGCACTAAGATAGTGACTGCAATATATTTCTAAAATTAATAGCTTAGTGAAAATTTTATACTTCACACCTGATCCACATCTATCATTTTAAAATAATGAAAATCTCAAATTTAGTTGTATTTTTCTTAAATTCTAAAAGATATAATTGGTAATATAATGTAAAATTTATTCTCCGTCTTTTTGCCTGACTATAAAATTTAGATTTTATTTGGCCCTGATTTCAGAGACTTGTGTTACTTGCTATGGGAAATTTAAACATCATCTGAAGCTATAATTACATCTTATTTTTGCCCTGACATTTGTCAGCTAGTCGATGTTCTTGCTCTTTCCATGTTTTGCATGTCAAAAATTAAATAAATTAAAGGCTAATATTTCTATAAAAAGTAAGGGTACAGGAAGAATAGAAAAATAAGTACTCTTCAACTTCAGAAATTTTCAGAAAACTTGAACTTTTTAAATCTCAAATAATGTATTGCTTCTTTATTCCTATTATTTAATAATTAAACAGAAGTTCAGTGTTTAATAAATGGATATAATTGCTCTGCTCTTTGCTACAGTCATGTTTAGAGAGAGCTTGTTGCATTGTTAATGTATACTTTATGCTATTAAGCACACAGGTGGGCTTTATTTGCTAATCTTACATTTTATTTCAGAATCACTCCCAATATTATCTCCATATATACATTAGATTTTAAAAAGATCTTTCTTAGAGTTATTAGCTAGAAAAATTAATGCTTTTACTCACTCCTTGTGAATGACCAGAAAACAGTGATATTACTGAATAGCTATACACACTACACTTTGGCTTGATTGTCTCCAGGTAAAGAAATATGTGAGGGTTTTTTTGTTTTTGTTTTTTGTAAATGTGCCGCTTAAAATTTTGTCACCTAGGGTCATCTTGGAATAGCAGGAAGGAACCTTAGTTGAGACAGTACCTCCATCAGATTGGCATGTGTGATAACATGGTAAATTTTCTTGAGTGATGATTGATGTGGAAGAGCCCAGCCCACTATAGGAGGTACCAGTCCAAGACCTATAGTATCCTGATGTATAGTAAAAGTAGCTGAAGGTGAGCCTGAAGCACAAGCCAGTAAATTGCACTCCTCTGTGATTTTAAATTCTGTTCCTACCTGCAGATTCCTACCTTGAGCTTCTATTTCCCTCAATGATAGACTGTGATCTGGAAGTGTAGGCCAAATAAATATTTTCCCTCAAGTTGCTTTTGATCGTGGTGTTTATCACAGTAAGGAAAAGCAAACTAGAACAATATCCATTAGTTTGGAGAATTCAATATAAAAGAGAGAATGTAAATGAACAGAACTGATACAATTGGGCTAAGTTTTAGATGATGATTGCTTTAGAAATTGTTGGGAAAGAATTCTGTTCTTCCTTATAGGTTTATTCTTGTCTAACTTTGAACATTATTTGCCTAGGGCTGTAGGGGGAGTTACTCTAATCAATGAACATGTTCAATAAATTAGGATTGCCAAGGCCACATTTATTCTAGATTTTATATAATATATATATATATATATATATATATATATATATATATATATATATATATGTCATTGTTGGATGTGAATGTTGCCACTTCTTAAAATTCAGGTAGACATGTTCTTTTTGAACATTTGTAGAACTCTTCTTATTACTCTTGATAGAATATATTTCCTGTGAGGGAGGAAGCTAGATCCTAAAGTAAGAGTAACATTTATGGATAAGAAAGAGAGATTTTCACATAATATATGGTTATTGACAATGTTTGCATTATGTAGCTAGATCATGATTAGGAACTGAAACTGTTCCATAGGGAATAATTCTATACATCTCTCAGGTATTTACCCCGCAAAACTCTATGTACAGAGATACACACACAACTATGATCATTCCTGATCTATTTATAATAATAAGAAATTGGAAACAACCTAGATTACCATCGATGGATAAATGGGTGAAGAAAGTCTGGTATATTTACACAAAGGATTATTACTCACTTGTTCAAGAATAAAAATTATAAAACTTGAAAGTCAATGAATGTAACTAGAAAAAAAAATAGTATACTGAGTGAAGTAAGCCAGATCCCAATAGGCAAATATGGTATTCAGTTGCTTATAAGTGGTTGTTAGCTGTTAAGTCAATGATGTGCACGTAACAATGTTAAGGTCATATAACCACAGAGGTTAGATATCGACTAATGGACTAGGGAGGAGGGAAGTCCCTCCCTAGGAAAGTGAAATATATTAATTATAGATGATGGCCTTGCTAGGCTGGATGTCTACCTCACCACGGAGGTGCCCAAAGCACCTTCTGCTCACTGGAGGCAAAAAAACGCAGTCCTCAATGGTCTTCCTCAGTCAGTGTTTTCCTGGGTGGGAAACAGCAGGATCTGGGACAAGGGCTGTGGATCCCAGTCTCCTGTGTACCCAAGCACTGCTGGCATACTGCTAGGAATTAAGAACAGTGCCCCCCTCCCATCTACCCTTCCCGTAAGGCTGTCCCCATACCAGGCAGGAAGGGGAAAGCAGAGCTGAGAAGGGGGAGAACACAGTTTGGTTCTAAATGACTGCCAAGAGTACAGAGGGACTGGAAGAGAGAAGGACTTCTCCTCTGGGAGATTTAGAGGAAACCCTTTTCTGTGAAGGCCTCCTCCCCATGCTCCAGATCCTTGATAAAGAGACAGTCTCTATGTGTACTTGTCCAAAACACTTTATTTGATGGTGGATAAAAAAGCATGGACTTTACCCAGGATGAACCATGACTTAAATACCTCTTTCGGAAGGAGTGGAAGGGAAGAGAAGGGAAGCTCATCAGTTTTCATGCTACATGCCTGATTGCCATGGTGCTCTCAGTGGGGGTGTGGTACTTAGTATTCTAGAACAGGTAGAGTTAGGCAAGAAGTGGCCCCAGACCTACAGTTATCAACTCTGAGATTTACCAAGTGTGGGCTCATTCAAACATACCAGTTCTTCTGTCTGGGAGAAAGGTCCACTTACCCCATATGGCTTGTGGGAGTGAAAATGGGAGGATCAAATGGAAAGGGAGAGAAAAGTGGGGACAATGGAGGGAATATGGGTAAGGACAACTATAATGAATGGCCAGTCAAGGAGTTGTTTGGAAGTCTAATACAACAGTGCCATGCCCACTCCAGTGAAGTCTGATTGACAGGCCCAGAGGCCTGAAAGCACTCATGAGGCAAAGAGTTTCAAGAAAACTCAGCCTCCTGGAACCTTGGCATTCTCATAACTGTATACTCAAACCCTATCCCCACGTTAGCATGGTGTATGCTCTCTTTCAGTATTATAAGTGCCTTTAAAGATTGAATTTTATCATAGGTGAGCCTCCACCAATATTCCAACATCCTAGAAAATCCCTGAAGCTGACAGCTTGGAATTCAGTAGGAATTCTATGAGAAGGTTACCTATTCAGTAATATTCAAATTTACTTCTAGTAGAGACCAGTGAAACTAATTAGGCATTACAAAGAACAGAGCCAGAGTAGCTCAGGGCTAGTCTGCAGAGTGATTACTTAGGACTGTAGCCCAGTCTTACCCAAATGGCCTAACAAAAAGGTGGGTTCAAAATGAAAGAGTTAGGGAATCCCCCTGAAACAGGGTTTTTTCACTAGGCCCAAAGGAATAGCATAATCAGGCATTTACTAAGAACCCCTGGTGGTGGGTTTAACAATAGACTATCTTTACACCTGGCTCCCTTCTTAGTGGTAAACAGCCTCTTTTGATGTATACTTCCCTTTTGTTTCGTGTCACTGTAACTTGGAGGATGTGTCCCATCTTGCTTTTCTTGGTTTTTCTTCTGTATAAAATGTTTGATGCTCGATTTGAAAAATTACACTCAGATTCTATATGTTCTCTCATGTCATCTTTGTTTGTCAATCCCCGCCGACTCCATGTACATCTGTCCCAGACTCTGATCCACACGGATTGAGGGCCACTGAGCCCAGTCCGTGGCACAACAGACGCTTCTTAAAATATTTACATATATGAAAGAAATCTAAGCTGAGACTGGGTAACATCCAATTGAGTTGTTGTCCAATGAGGTCCCATGGAAATTCCCAAACAATCTAAGCTGCCACCAAAAGAATAAGTTGCTCTCCATAAACTGGCAGAAAGTTGTAAAGACAACCATTGCTGAAGACAACACACACATAACTCACTGAACACAGTGAAATCAAACTAGTGCCTACATAAAACTTTCACCCCTGTGTTCTAGTACCGTTGGTAATGAAAGGTACTCTGCAGGCTACTGAAAAGGAAGCATAAATACCAACTCAGCCACAAAACTGTTGATCTGCAATCTGTCATGCATAAAAAATATGCTAGGGCAATGGTGGCACAAAGCTTGTGGGAGTAACCAATGAATGTCCAATCTGACTTAAAGCCCATCCCATGAGATAGCGCTCATATCTGACACTATGACCAAGTGTAGTATAGAGTAGACAGCCTGGAGACTTATGGTAAAACCACATACTATTGATCTAAAAAATAAATTAAAAAAACATATCAATAAAATGACTCTTAATGGTATTCTGCCACATCCAGCCATTATCAGAGAACTTTTTACCTACAGCAGATGGGAAGATGTTAACAGATATAAGGAACATTCCTTCTACATCAGATGGAACAAATACAGAGACCCACAGCCAGACTGTACAAATGTACACACACACACACACAGAGAGAGAGAGAGAGAGAGAGAGAGAGAGAGAGAGAGAGAGAGAGAGAGAGAGGACAGGGGACAGGGCGAGGGGACAGGGGAGAGGGGAGAAGGGACAGAGGACAGGGGAGAGGGGACAAAGGACAGGGGAGAGGGGGCAGGGGAGAGGGGACAGGGGAGATGGAACAGGGGAGAGACGTTGGAATGCATATCTATAAATGTGATGTCTCACATCAAATTTATCTCAGAGCTCAGGGAACCCCATGGAAGAGGAGTCAGAGTGTAAGAGCCACAGGGGTTGGAAACATCCCCTCCCATAAATCAACCTAGCACATCTCATATGAATTCACAGAGACTGAAGCATCAAGCAAAAGGCTGACACAAGTATGCACTAGGTCCTCCACATATATATCGTAGCTCTTAACTTAGTATTTGTATGGGCCTCTTGAGTGTGTGAATGAGAGGGTCTCTGGCTCCTTTGCCTGATCTTGGGGTTCTTTCCTTTCGTTGATTTACCTTGTCCAACTTTGATATGATGTTTTCTCTTTATCTTACTTTATTTTATTTAATCCAACTCCTTCCGATATTCCCTAGTTATTACTTACTAATATTTATATTCCATCTTTGTTGCCCTAGACCCAGTCTGGCAGCTCTCTCATGGCTGCTCTCCCCCTGGCTCTTACATGGCAGCTATGCTTTCTGTCCTGCATCTTCCCAGGTGTGGTGTCTCCTCTCCTTCACCTTGCATAACAGATCTCTCTTCTCTCAGGCCCTTGACCAGGAATCCTAAAAGCCCCAGCCCGTTGGCTGCTCGCAACTTTATTTACCAATCAGAATCAACCTGGGGCAGGGTCCTGCAGTGTCTTACATGCAGATGTGCACATGCAGATTCTTGTACAAGAAAAATTAGGGACCAAAATTAACATAATATAATCAGCCACAGATTTGAGTAGAAAGGGACATGTACTCCTCCAAGGAACTGGGAGGAGTAGAGTGAAGGGAAACTGTAATCAGAATATATTGTATAAGAAGAATATTTTTTTAATAGAAGGGGGTAAAAGATACCCAAACAACGCAAGCTATTGCCAAGGCTATTGGTTGCATCCCACAAATTGATGGTAAGACATTATTGCTGAAGATATCACCTACTTAAGTCACTGAATATGGAGAAGTTGAGCTGGTGCCTACCTATCCCTACTGGTGTATTTATCCCTACTGACTACTATTCATGGTATACAAAAGTACTGTGTTTACTATTAAAGATGAAAGATAAAAACCAATCCTTATACAAACCTTTGAATCTACAATAGTGACCTGCCTTAAAAATATATTGGTGCTACAGTGTCATAAATGTAGAAGTAACCCATCATGATTTGATTGGATTAAAGGCCCTCGTGAGATGGAACCAATGCCTGACACTGCCTGGGTAGCCAAGAACCCTAGACTAGATAGGCCATAGTGTTAGCAGAAAATCAAATACTACTACTGTTCCACTAAAGGAAGGTACAAATAAGATAGCCTCCTTGCAACATTCTGTTATATGCATAAATTGGTATCTTTCTCATTCTTCATTAGAGAATTTTCCTCCTGCAGTAGATGGGAACAAATATAGAGACCCATGGCTGGGCAATGTAAAGAGAGTGAGAGACCTTGAAACAATCAGTCTTAAATGGCATGTCTCCATCAAGCCTCTCCCCTCAGAGCTCAGGAAGCTTTGTAGAAGAGGAGGTAGAAATATTGTAAGAGCCAGTGGGGATGTAAGATATCAAGGAATGGAGGCCTTCTAGTCACAAGAGGACTGAGGCACATATGAACTCACAGAGACTGTGGCAACATGCATGGGACCTACATAGGTATACAGTAGATCTGGTCCCTGTGTAAAGAGTAGATGTAAGGACAAGCCCTTACCTCCAACTCAAAAACTATCTCCAATTGGTAACTGCTTGTAAAAGAAAATTAGTTTTCTCCAATGAAGTCTCATTGAGTATACAAACTACATGTCCAATAGTAGATGGTCAATAGAAAGTAAACTCAATGGAACTTGGGGTGATATTTTCATTTCACAACACTTTGTCTGGGCTTTAAAAAAAACATATCTTTTGCTTACATATTATAGTTTCAAAAGCAAAACAAAACAAAGAGGTAACAAAAAGAAAAAAAAAGAAAGAAAAAGAAAAAGAAAAAAAAAAAAAAAGAAATAAATCATTTCCCAGGAGGCCTTTTAGGGCCTATAGAAACTCTGGGGTGCTTTCCCTTAACACTATAGAATTCATTTGTAACCAACACATTGGAAATTCACTCTACATTTCTTTCCATTTTCTTAACTCATTTAATGCCAATCTTTCATTGTTTTTAACAGTTTTGATGCCACAGTAAGGGCTCTGACCATATTGGGCCTAAAACACTTTATCAAGCACACCATTTGCAGAGGAATTTTATGGGTATCATCATTTCCATGAATGAGTCTAAAATGCATAAATACCAATTTAAGCACACACACACACACACACACACACACACACACACACACACACACGATTCCTTGCTGCCTTTAGTTTGTTTGTGGGTTTGGGTTTTGCTTTCTATTTAAGTTCCATTGTTTCTGTGCATGTGGTGAGTGTTTACATATGGGAGTCCACCACAGCATGCACGTGATAGTTACAGGACAACTCTGTAATATGTTTTCCCCTTCCACATTTATGAGGGTTCCAGGAACTGAACTCAGATCATTGCCTTTGCACTGGACAGCACTTTTACCCACTGACTCATCTCACAAGCTCAAGGTCTTATCTTTTCTAATGTATGCTATGCCTTTCTTTTAATCTTCATCCTTCTTCTACATTATATAATGTAAAACATTTTTTAATTTGGTCTTTTATAATCAGAAAAGGAAAGAGGAGAATTAGTAAATAGTGTAAGAACCTCACTTTTTTTTTCCCCTAGATTCTCCATCAATCCTCTATAGATGAATTGAAATAATCACAAAATTTTTGTTAGAGCCATGTGCATTTTTACAATATGTATCCCAGAGAAACCAAGGCTTTAAAATATTTCAAGAAAAAAAAATGTAGGTACAGAGACAAAATTTAGAGCTAAGATGAAAGGATGGACTATCCAGAGACTACCCCA
>NC_034600.1:16679084-16680068 GCF_900095145.1 Mus pahari
AAAAAAAAATGAACAAGTTTTCATTTGCAGTTTTTCTGAAGACCAAAAGTCAGTGTGAGTACAAACAGATATAAGCAACAGGTTTGCTAACAGAGTGCACTTAGTGACTAGCAAAGTAAGAATCCCCTTAATTTTGTCAAACTCCAGAATTCACTGTTCTGTGCTGTTCCCCTAGCTTTATAAAGTCCGCCTGCACACCTGAAAGATCATAATGAACCTATCACTTTATCGGAATCTCCTGCAGAATGTCAGGAATGCCTGCTGGAACCCTGGGGGCAGATTGTGACAGCATCAGTTCTTTTGAAACTGGAACAGATGTCTGCTCATCAGTTACCATATAAGGGCAGCAGTCCTTTTGTTCCTTTGCTCAAGATTAAGAAAGGGGCATGGGGGTATCAAGTTTGACATGCTGCAGGAGCTTTCTGACTGCAGCCCTAAGAATTGTGAGACATAGGTAGTTAAAAGGTGATCCATTGTGTTCTCTACATTGACATACACATCAGGATGTTGAATAACAGTATAAATTTGAATGCAGGATATAGATTTTTGTCATATATCATGTTTAATAGATGTATTTAATATTCACAATTGAATACTAAAGTTATGTTCCCTTGAAGCAGTAGAGGCATCAAGAAAGAAAGAAAAGTGGCATGTTATCTTTTCTGACATGTGAATATGGGATGAAACTCAGAATAAATACTGTCTTTATCATGACAGGTGTTCTTAGGGAAAGCAAAGGGCCAAAAGCATAAAAAGATCAGATGAGGAATCCATTGAGCCTGGTTCTGTTCATGGCTTTGACACCAAGCACATAACCCAAGACAAACTTCAGTCATTCACCTTAGTTTCCTCAACTTCTATGGCAGCTATTTGTATGGTCTACATTACATTTTCCCAAGCTTTTTTTTTTTTTTGGTTTTTGGTTTTTTTCGAGACAGGGTTTCACTTTGTAGACCAGGCTGGCCTCAAACTCAGAAATCCTCC
>NC_034600.1:16680079-16688895 GCF_900095145.1 Mus pahari
TGTAGACCAGGCTGGCCTCAAACTCAGAAATCCTCCTGCCTCTGCCTCCCAAGTGCTGGGATTAAAGGCGTGTGCCACCACGCCCAGCATTCCCTAAGCTTTTTATGATGAGGAACAACCCCATCATAGCATACTATATAAAAACACACATTGGTCTAATAGAACAGAATTAAAAATTGTAGGAAACTTTTTCTTATAGACTACAAACACTATTTTAACTAGCAACTGGATATTATCTGTATCATGGCGTCAAAACTAGAAAACACAAGAATTGCATCTTTTTAAACAGGAGTGAAAGTTGAACACTGTCTATTGAGTTGAATCACATGCCAATTTTCAATTCAAAGGATCTGGATTAAAGGTGGGTCTTCCTACCTCAAAGATCCATAGTAGGAGTGAATCTTACTACTCCAAAGTAAGCAAAAATCCCTCATATATCATGTTTAATAGATGTATTTAATACTCACAATTGAATACTAAAGTTATATTCCCTTGAAGCACTTCAACAATTTGGGCACTCTATTTTTGGGTTTTAGTTAGTTCTAGATGTAGTCAAGTTAACAAAACAAAACAAAATGCCAAGACAAAAATAACAAAAATACCCTCTGTCATACCATTGCTATTGATTGCTTCTCAAAGGAAAGACCCTATTGCTGAAAATACCACATACTTTAGACCTAGGATTTGGAGGAATCAAGCTGAACTGGAGAAGAATCAAGTCTTTTTCTTGAAAATCAGTGGTTACAGTATCTGAGGGTAATAATGCAAGGGAGAAAAGTGACCGATGGTCCTACCCATTTGTATAGCATGTAAACCACCACCATGGCTGGCCTGGCAAGATACCATCATTAATACAATAGTAGCACTTTTATCTTGAGGACAACTCACAGTTGTCTGATTGGACTTAGCCCTACCTAATAAAATAAATTCCTTTTTTAAAATACTTATTTTTAAGCATAAAATAAATTCTTGCCTCAGACTATAAACATAGCCAACGAACAAAGAATGTAGAGAGGTCACAGACTCTAGAGAAAAACCTACTACTGTCTTTTTCCAAACCAATATCACTTCTAACTATATTTACTATACCCTCGTGCTTACAGATAAAGTGCAGCTGCCATCTCTCATCAGAAGCTTCTTTTACAGGAGATGGAGACAATTTTTACAGGAGATGGAGACAATTACAGAAACCCACACTTCTCAAACTCATGACCTCTTCTTAATTATTAATTAATTAATTAATTAATTAATTATGTATGTATGTATGTATGTAAATATAATTGTATTGTATATATCAACTTAGCAACTCCATTTTGTGTTGCTCATATGTACATACCTTTAGGGATGACTACTTGGGACTGGAAAACCTATCAGGGAGTTCAACCCTGGAGAAAACAGATTCTCGGTACCCATTGTTTCCTGTAGCACTTCATCTAGAGGTAAGACATTGTGGCTTAAAATACAGAGGAAAACATGATCATGAAGTGTCCCACCTCCACTGGTACAACTGTAATGCAACCCTACCTCTAAGCCTCAGTCAGTATCACAGAAGAGGGCATAGAAAGTTTGTGAGAGTCAGAGGATTAGGATGCCTGCTGTCTGAAAATACCTTCTAGACATCACAGGAGACAGCATCTATGAAATCTCAACAGAATGGTCGCCCAAAGAAGACCTGTATAATGGCAATACCAATTGATATGCCAACAAAGATGGGGAGCTCTCTCACAAGGTCTCACCTCTCAAGAGCAACAACATATGAGCAACTCCAAATGGACTTGGTAAGTTGACACATATACACATATATATTTGTATATGTGTGTATATGTGTGTGTGTGTGTGTGTGTGTACAATTATATGTATATAGAGAATTAATAAGCAATTGAAGAGGCCATGAATTTGAAAGTGTAAAAAACAGGCTAGGAGAGGTATTGTAAGTAATAGTGTTGGCTAGTGCCTTCTTACTTCAATGGCAGATGAGAAATTCATCAGACATGATGCATTTAATAAAAAAGAATTTAAAGAGATAATTCCTGGATTTGAATAGGAAGAGGCAATGCCTGGACACTCTTGGAAATGTCTTCCATGTCCTGTATAATTTTGTTCTATATGCCAGACTTTAAAATAAAAACACTGATGTTAAGCAGTTTCTGTAATGAGACATTGAACTCTTGGTTTCTGGGCTCTCTCCAGCAGCCCACTGTATGTGTACGTATCTGTTTGGCCTAACTCAGAGACTTGACAAGGAGAATCATGTAAGTATGCTGGGGCTCACTGTTGTCTGCTGTGCTGTGAGAAAGTAAGTCCTTTGACTCTGACCTAGGAATCTCATATTATCCTCTAATATTCTGGAAGTATTAACAACTTTGGCAAATTACAAGTAGGTAGAATTGATATCCTAAGCCTGTATTACACATAGCACATCACAGTGTGTTATCATCAGTAACCATTACTAACAGCACAATGTTAATCCCAGAAGAAAGAAAAAGCACCAGTAATGGAGGAGGAGGAGGAGGAGGAGGAGGAGGAGAAGGAGGAAGAGGAAGAAGAGGAGGAGGAGGAGGAGGAGGAGAAGGAGGAAGAGGACAAGAAAGAGTCTATCAACAGCAATATATTAAATAACTGTAAGTCCTTTTCATTTAAAGTTGTGAATTGATTATATCAGCATCTTTTGTTTATATTGTATAAATAAAGAAGGTAAGTTGTTGATCAAGTATGCAACTTGAATAAAGCCCCTATGTTTTATAAGCATGACTCTGAAGCTTCAATATATAATGTATCTTGTTTCCCTGAAATAAGATGATTTTTCTGCACCTCGTTATTACTCTGGACCTTAGCACTTTTACCTACGTGATCTGGTTATTCAAGAAAAAAATTAATTACTGCCTTTTAATCACTGCATTGGCAGGAAGATATATTAGTATTTTATATCAATTTTTCTTCAATTTACTGGTTTATGTCTCTGATTTACAGGACATTTAAATGTGTTTACATGGTTGAGTTTGAAGCTCAGTGATAGAGCACTTTTGTTTGATACCCAGCCCTCAGTATATGTGTGTTGGTGGGGAGGGGAAATTAGCCTTAATGATAAAGGTCAATAACATGACAGCATTTCTAGAACAAGAACTATTATCAGAGCAGACATTCTGAATGACTGTCCAAGGCCTTACAGATTCAGAAAGAATGCCTGAAGCATAATTCACATGCAAGCAATTCTTTTGTTGCTTTAAACATTGGTACTGGAGTTTAAATTTAGAGTGAGAAAAGAGACAAAGGAGGAGCAGCTGTTCCTGAGGAGGTTTCAAATGTTACCTCTAAATTGAGTCAGTTGGCAGAACACAGAATCTCTAAAATATATGCAAGATTTGTTGGTTGATGAGATGCCACATTCTGTACTCCACTCCATGGAAAGGTAAGCAAACACTTGAGATGTGTTTGCCATAAATAAATATCCCTGCATTAAATATAAGGGAGTTTATTTATATTTTTAATTTTGCCATTCAATAAATATTAATAAGTATCTACTATATTCATTGTTGGGCATATAAGCACAAGCTTAGAAGTGTAGACAAGTCTGAAGTTTAGAAATCTGGAAGCAATTCTATAGACTGAGTTTGCTCAGATTGAAGCGGGTGATAGTGGTGATGACAGTTGAAAGGAAATGGTCAGATGTTATAGAAGGTCTGTGCATCATGTGTAAGAGGTTGATTTTATCTTAGAGTCAGTGGGAGTCAATGAATCGTTTTACCAAAAACGCAATGCAACTAGATTTTTTTTTTTTTGAGCATTTACAGTAGTAAAGTTTGCAACATCAATTTCATTATAGAACTACCTGTGGAGCCTTAAAATCCATCGCTGCCCATGTATCACCGTGGAAAGAGCCTGTTCACTTAGGCTAAGGAGTATAGAGAGTTTAAAAGTGTCCAAGTAAGCACTTGGCCTTAGTGCAAAACCAAGGTCAGAGAAGCACTACTATAGAAAGCAGACTGGGTTAGAATAACATTTCAGTGTGCTAAAGTGAGAGATTAGGCAGAGCAGAACACACAGTAGCTGAGAAATCTGCATGTAGGACTTTTGATTGGCTAGATTTACAATTAGTTGTTTCACAATGATGAGAATAATAAATCTGGAATCTCCAGGATCTAGCCACATGGCTCCACCATGTGGATAAACTGTGATATATCAAGGTGCTTGCTTTTTTCTTTCTGATCCTGCTACTTTTAATAATTGAATGCTAATAGAACCAAACGAAAAAGCCAGAAATATTATGTTGATTAAAGGAAAAATGTGTTCACTATTAGAATATTTAGAGCTCAATACTGTAAGACCTGAAATATATATATATATATATATATATATATATATATATATATATATAATTTCTCTATTATATTTCTTTGGGCACATTTATGAAGAGTATTTACTTGCGTTTCTTACATCTAAACGTGTTAGATAGTGAAGTGGGGTTGTATATAATTTTCAGTAGAGATACAGAGTTGCTATGAGGATTTTTGAAATGCCAAACACTTAAAACTGCTTTTTATGTCTCCAGGATGCCTCTCAAGTAGCCCATAATCACACTACATTTATTCTCAAGATAGACTGAAATAGTTCAGGTAGAAATTTCTGTTGATTAGAAGAAAAGCAAAATAAATTGGCTAATTTTTACTGTCAAAATTCTTCATCTTGCTTAACTACTTAAATTTTCTTTTAAAAGGCTGGAGTGTATATTTTAAATGACAAAATAAACCATTTTCATAGTCTGTAAACTTTCATACATGATTGCCTATTAGAGTTTATCAATATCTCCTCAAGCAAATTCTGAAAATGAGATTAAGAGGAGAAATTAACGTCATATTCTTAATTCCTTGGTCACCCAGCAATTTGCATGGTAAGCAGTTTTTCAATACATAATTGAAGTGTAGTTTTTACTATCTAAAGGCTTGCAGCAAATTTAAATATCAACCCTACAGCCTGACTTAATATATGAATGTAAAGATTTTTATTTTATTTTGTAATCGTTTTATGCTAGAAAATGTATGACTCTTATCATCACTAGGACAATTTAGAGAGTACATAGAAGTAATTGGGATTTAAGTTAAATGGACCTAAAGAAACTCAAATAGGCATGAGTTTAAAAGAGGATGTGGTCAGGAGCCATGACAAGAGTGAAAAATCTAGAAACAGAATGCAGTCTACAAACTAGTAGCATGGCCTCCCTGAGGAGCAAGATGGGAATGAACCTGGGGCCTGACCTCCTAGATCAAAGTTAGAATTTTAACAAGATCCCCCAGGTGATTTGTATGCATACTAAACTCTCAAAACCAGTCTCCTGAGACAGCATTGAATTAACTGTACTCTATAATGGGTCAGAGAGTAAATATTTAGGCCTTGCAGGTCAAGTGTTCTGTATCCACAGCTGTAGCCTGGGAGCAGTGCAGAATGACAGCTAGCAAACGAGTGTGGAAATTGGTGGAAGAGCACATAAATGATAACTCCTCTCCCTGTCCAACTAACTCTTTCATGTTCAAAAACTACCATTTTCATGATTGCTTCTCATGATTCCTGGCACTTCAGGTGCTCAATGGAACCATTTTCATAGTCTGTAAACTTTCATACATGATTGCCTATTAGAGTTTATCAATATCTCCTCAAGCAAATTCTGAAAATTTGGGCTGGAGCTTATAGAAAGAAGATTGGGTTATAGGATTTCTCAGCATCCATAACTATGCTCATCAATTTTTTGATATAAACACATGCACAATCACAAAGAACCAGTGTGAAGTGGTAATAGAGACAAATGAAATATCTGTGTTGGATACTGTGAGCCAGCCAATTACAAGAATCTGGGAGCTGGGTAACTTTGAACACAATCTAGAACATCTCTTGGAAGCTGTGTTGGTTGGTTTTTGTCAACTTGATACAAACTAGGGTCATCCAAGAAGAGGGAATGTCTACTGAGTATATGTCTCCATCACATTGGCCTATAGGCAAGTGTAAGTGACAAATGTAAGGGTCCTCTGGATTTTGGAGAACCTAGACTATTGTGAGAAGTTCTAATGGCTACCTAAGCTCCTAGAAAGGTGGGCCTAGATGGTATATGAAAGAAGACTGAGCAAGTCACCAAAAAAAGCAAGCCAGCAAGCATCATTCCTCCACAATCTCTGTTTCTGTCCCTTTCTCCAGATACCTGCTTTGATTTCCTGTCCTGACTTTTCTTCATGATGTTTATACGTTGTAAGATGAAACAGCCCCTTTACTCCGTGTTGATTTTAGTCATGGTATTTATCACAGCAATGGAAAGCAAATGAGGACAAAACAGAAACTATATAGTGAAAGATGTGGTTGTCGCACTGACACTGAGGAAAAGTCATCAACAGAAAAGGATGACGTCATTGAGTACCTCTCTCTCTCTCTCTCTCTCTCTCTCTCTCTCTCTCTCTCATTTATCTCTCATGTATAACATCCCGACTGCAGTTTTCCCTCCCTCCCCTACTTCCACAAGTAGCCAAAAGAGTCAGAGACGGCACCCACCCCTGCTGCTAGGATGCCCACAAGACCACCAAGCTATTGAGTCACAACACATATGCACAGGACCTAGGTCAGACACCTACAGGATCTCTGATCTCTGTGATCTCCTATGAGTCCCAGTCAGTTGATTTTGGGGGTCATGTTCTCATGATGTCCTCTGGTTCCTCTTATACATAATCATATTAAAAACACCCATTGATAGATGGAGAGGTAAGCACAGCTCTGATTATGCATAACCCGTGTCCATACGCACGCATGCTTAAAACAAGAGCATCGGAAATCAAATATGCTGCAACATAGAACAAGGGCATATGCTCCACTATGTTCATAGCAGCCTTATTTATAATAGCCAGAAGCTGGAGAGAACCAGATGTCCTTCAACAGAGGAATGGATACAGAAAATGTGGTACATTTACACAATGGAGTACTACTCAGCTACTTAAAACAACGAGTTCATGAAATTCTTAGGCAAATGGATTGAACTAGAAAATATCCTACGTGAGGTAACCTAGTCAGAAAAGAACACACATGGGGAGCAGACCTTTCTGCAGCCAGTCTGACAACACCCAGAGGAAGATCCACTCCCAGGCACTCTAACATGCCCGGGATAGTAGTATCAGAGGTGAGGAGGACACAACATTTGCTCCAACACTGGAAGTAACTGGCTCCAGCAGTTCCCAGGCACCCAGGAACCCTGCCCAACTACTGGCACTGGTTTCTTCCAGTCTGAGCAGACCTTGGGCACAAACTCCAAAGTCAGTCCCACAACACTCAGAGGAAGCTCCATTCTCAGTTGCTCTAACACGCACAGGACCACAGGATCCCAGAATTCCAGAATCCCAGGATCCCAGGAGCTTGGTCATACCAGGATCTTAGGATCCCAGAGGCAGCTTGACTCCCAAGAGCTCCGACACACCCAGAATCTCAGGATTACAGGATCCCAGAATCTCAGGATCCCAGAGACAGATGAATTCTGAGGAGTTCTTATACAACCAGGATCACAGGAAGGACAGGCTTCAGACAGATATAGCAAGGGCAGGTAGCACTAGTGATAATCAGAGAGTGGGAGGCAAGTGGAAGAACATAAGTAACAGAATCCAAGGTTATTTGGCATCATCAGAAACCAGTTCTCCCACCATAGCAAGTCCTGGATACACCATCACACCAAAAAAGCAAGATTCAGATCTAAAATCACTTCTCATGATGGTAATAGAGGACTTTAAGAAGGACAAAAATAACTCCCTTAAAGAAATACAGGAGAACAGAGGTAAACAGCTAGAAGCCCTTAAGGAGGAAACACAAAATTCCCTTAAAAGATTATAGGAAAACACAATGAAACAGGTAAAGGAATTGAACAAAACCATCCAAAATCTAAAAATGGAAATATAGACAATAAAGATATCACAAAGGGAGACAACTCTGGAGTTAGAAAACCTAGGAAAGAGATCAGGAGTCATAGATGCAAGTAAGCATCACCAACAGAATACAAGAGAGATTTTCAGGTGCAGAAGATACCATAGAAAACATTGATACAACAGTCAAAGAAAATGAAAAATGCAAAAAGCTCCTCACTGAAAACATCCAGGAAATCCAGGTCACAATGAGAAGATCAAATCTAAGGATAGTAGGTATAGAAGAGAGCAAAGATTCCCAACTTAAAGGGTCAGTCAATATCTTCAACAAAATTATAGAAGAAAACTTCCCTAACGTAAAGAAAGAGATGCCCATGAACATACAAGAAGCCTACAGAATTCCAAATAGACTGGACCAGAAAAGAAATTCCTCCCATCACATAATAATCAAAACACCAAATGCACTAAACAAAGGTAGAATATTAAAAGCAGTAAGGGAAAAGGTCAAGTAACATATTAAGGCAGGCCTATCAGAATTACACCAGACTTCTCACCAGAGACTATGAAAGCTAGAATATCCTGGGCAGATGTCATATATACCCTAAAAGAACATAAATGTCAGCCCAGGATATTGTACCCAGCAAAACTCTCATTTACCATAGATGGAGGAACCAAGATATTCCATAACAAAACAAAATTTATACAATATTTTTTCATAAATCCAGCTCTACAAAGGATAATAGATGGAAAACATCAATACAAGGAGGGAAAATAGGCACTGCCGGGGAGAGCGGACTGCTGAGGAGGGACCCGGGTCTGGTCCCGGTCGTCCGGCGCCTGTCCCGCCCAAGGAGGGGTGTTCGCCTGGCGGCAGTCCCCACGCTGACCCGGCACCGGCACCTTTCCCCGCCCGAGGAGGGGTATTCACCTGGGAGT
>NC_034600.1:16690890-16732118 GCF_900095145.1 Mus pahari
TGCACTCACTGATAAGTGGATATTAGTCCAAAAGCTGGGAATACCCAAGATACAATTCACAGACCACATGAAGCACAAGAAGAAGGAAGACCAAAGTGTGGATGCTTCAATCCTTCTTAGAAGGGGGAACAAAATACTCACGGAGGAAACAGAGACAATGTGGGAAGCAAGACTGAAGGAAAGGACATCCAGAGACTGCCCCTCCTGGGGAAAGCAAGCATTTTTATTTGTATACACAGGATACCTACCCATAAGGTGGGTTTGAGAAGAACATTGGTCTTGAGGAAAACAAGACTTTTATAGCTTCTGGGAAGTGTGGTTCCAGTCCTGTCTCTCCCAACCCCTCCCCCCTTGCTCCGTCCCTTGGAGTGTCCAGGTGTTGTTGCAAGCCATGTAGCAAAGAATGGAGTAAAGCAGAATCTCCTGGTCTGAGTCTTCCCTTGGTGTGTCACCTCTTCGATGCACAAGGGGTGGGGGCGGGATGACCAGTCAGGGAAGGATGAAGCAGCAGAATCCCAGTCCCACGGTGAATGCCGGCATAGGTCTCCTCCAAGGAGACCTCTTTTACAGCTTTTAGAGTAAAGGTCTCTTAGATGATAGTCAACGAAACACCTGTGCTCATTTATTTGTGGTGAATCAAGGGCTATAAAAATGAACCTCAGCAAGGGAAACAGGTTTGTTTTTTAAGGGTGAAGTTTCATTGACTGGAGTTTAAGGTTCTCAGGATACCTCATTTTCATAGAGAAGCATTCCAGAAAGTTGAACTTGTAATTTCCCCGATGATTATGTTATATTCCTCAGGTAGAAGATGGGGGTCAGGCTCACCAGATCAGGCAGAGAAGAAGCCCCGCTAAGAAAAGGGAATCCTCCATTTGCTCTGGGCTCAGGAAAGCTGTGAGGACATGATAGACTACAGTCTTAATAGCTAAGTACAACAGGGTAGGTTTCCAAATGGAAGATTTGGTGGGCAAATTAGACAGGGTCACAGGCACCAAACATCGTAATAAGTTAGGCCTAAAGACCTCTTGAAATGAAGATGTGGTTGCAAGGTTAACCCCTACATTTTAAATAGTCCTAAAACAAAACAGGGTAACAATTTTGGGCTATCATACAAAATGAAAGATACTTCCATTTATTTTTTATTAATTACCATATTTTATTATATAGTCCTGGAGTCTGAACCTTGTATTTTCTGTGTTGATTCAGTAAGTGCTCTGACTCTCATGCACCCATAAGAGCTCCATTTTCAGCCCTCCTTTCACTTATTTTGATGTAGAATCTTATGAAATTACCCAGGCTGACGTGAACTTTTGTCCTCCTGGTGCAGCATTCTGAGTAGTAGGCTCATAGGCTGTGCTACTTAGGCCCATTTAGATCAAAGGTAATTTCTTTACCTCTTTTCTTTTCCGTTTATTTTGATCTATTTTGGAGAAAGTATTAGCCATACATATCTTCTCGTTTTTTCTTAGTGGTAACTTAAAATATTGGGGCTAAAAGTAGAAAAGGATTTTAGAGTCAATGGTAATTGTATGGTAGAAAGATAAAATTGTAATGGATTTATCAGTTTCACAATATAATTTGTAAGCCTATATTAATAAATGTTAGAAACCAAATCAGTAGCTAAAGGAATACAGAATCATATCACACTTCAAAGTACATATTATTTCTGTGAGCTTAAATGTAATTCACTTTCTTTTAAAAACTAAGATTTAGATAGGAGTATCATGTAGCCCAGACTGACCTAAACTCATTATACCGTGGCCTTTAACTCTTGATCCTGCTGTTTTCTTCCAATGTCCTTACATAGCAGAAGGTGTGGCCCATATTAAAGGGGTGTACCACCAAGCCTGGATCTGGGTCTTGCTTTGTCCCAGGTTGACCTTGAACTCAGACTCCTCAGACATTCACCACCATTCCCGGCTTTATTCTTTTTTTTTTTTTTTCTTTAACTTCCTTTATTGTGTGTCACTGAAATCAGAAACTTTGCCTTGATGAAATAAAGGTGGTAAGTTCTGAAAATGTATACAAGATTCAACTTAAAATACTTTAAATTGGGGATAAGAGGTTGGCCCAGTCGATTAAGCATTTGCCTCTCAAATTCGAGGACCAGAGTTAGGGTGCACAAAACTCAAGTGAAAACTAGTATGCTTGTTAGCCACCTGTAACCTCGCCCACCACTCTGAATGCAGAGGTGGAGAAGCTGTAGCCAGCCTAGCAGGAAATGTGGAGCTTTGGTTTCACTGAAAGGTGATGCTTTAATTAATACAATGGAGAGAGATTGAAGAAGACACCTACCATCAACTTTGGGCTCTTACATGCATGTTACACGTGTATACATGCATACATATATGCACACATATACCACACACACACACAGACAAGCAAAATTTACTCCAAGTTATATAAGTAAAATTGATCCCTTATTCTTCTAGTCCCCCTTTCTTCCTTTCCTGTTAAGAAAACACAATCTTGAATTCTTTTAATTTTTTCCTTGTCCTAGGGTTTCTAGGATAAAACTTTAAGAAACGGGAGAATTTCCCCAAAGCAAGAAAGGAATCCCCAGCACTATGTGCTCTTAGAGATAATTTTTTTCTTTATTTGCATTTCAAATGTTTTCCCCTGTCCAGGTCTCCCCTTTGGAAACCCCCTATCCCATTCCCACTTCTCCTGTCTCTATGAGGGTGCTCCTCCACCCACCCACCCACTCCTGTCTTCTCATCCTCACATTCCCCTACATTGTGACAACCCAGATGTCCCTCAACAGAGGAATGAATACAGAAAAAGTGGAACATTTACACAATGGAGTACTACTCAGCTATTAAAAACGATGAGTTCATGAAATTCTTAGGCAAATGGATGGAACTTGAAAATATCATCCTGAGTGAGGTAACTCAATCGAAAAAGAACACACAAGGTATATACTCACTGGTAAGTGGATATTAGCCCAAAAGTTCAGAATACCCAAGATTCAATTCACAGACCATAGGAAACCTAAGAAGAAGGAAGACCAAAATGTGGATGCGTCAGTGCTTCTTAGAAGGGTGAACAAATTACTCACAGAAGGAAATATGTAGACAAAGTGTGGAGCAAAGACTGAAGGGAAGGCCATCCAGAGACTGCACCACTTGGGGAATCCATCCATATACAGCCACCAAAACCAGACCCTTTTGTGGGTGCTTGCTGATGAAAAGCCTGATATGGCTGTCTCCTGAGAGGCTCTGCCAGAGGCAGATGCTTGCAGCCAACCATTGGACTGAGCTCAGGGGTCCCCTATGGAGGAGTTGGAGAAGGGACTGAGGGAGCTGATCGAGGTTTGCAGCCCCATGGAGGGAGCAACAGTGTCAACAGGCCAGACCCCTTGGAGATCTTGGGGACTGGACCACCAACCAAAGAGTACACATGGATTGATCCATGGCGCTGGTCACATATGTGGCAGAGAATGGTCTTGCAGGTAATTTTAGTGAAGTATGTAAAACCTTGTAGACCAAGAGGCAATAAATGCTCTGTAAAGCCAGATCTTTGATTACAACTCTTGGATTACAAGTTATATTGGCGCTCAAAATCTTAGTCTGTCTACAAATAATATATAGCACAATTTAAGAACTGCTGCACAACGACATTTGTGTTTATTTTTTAAAAAAGCACTGAAAAATTTCCAGTTAATAATTTATGTCTTGGCGGTGTCCAATGAAACAGTAGTATCTTTGTAATTGAGCTGTTAATTTACTTGTTGCTTTTCTAGGAAGACTAGAATGCATTTTGTTTGAATAATCTCCAATTAGATGCAGTGAAATGTGACCTAAAGATTATGTAAAGATTGATGTATTCCTTTGTTTCCAGAATTTGAGACGCTTAGGTGGGGGGATCATAAATTTGAAACCACCATGAACTAAATATGGATTTCTAGTATATAATGGGACAATAAGGAGCTGAGAAAGGCAGGAAAAATGGAAGGAAACTCTACTGCACAAATTATGGCAGTGGGGAACTGCTTTGTGCTCTCCCTGTTGGTATCAGGACCTCTGAAACTCGTGATATCATGTAGGCAATACCTGCAGACCGGTTGCCAAGACAACAGCAACCATATTCCTAGAATCCATTGGGCTCACCTCCCACCTTTATCTATAACTATAACTATAACTATAACTAACTATAACTATATATATATATATATATATATATATATATATGGATTTCGCCTCCATCCTTCACTCCCTCTTCCGCTTCTCTTTCCACCACCACCTTGCCCCTCTCTCTTCCAATAAACCTCATGTGGAACTGTTTGGCCTGATGTAGCCCTTCTGAAGCCGTGCTTCGTTCAAGATCAGAACACTCCCTCTAATGAAGAAAATAGGTGACTGGAGAGATGGTTCAGTGGTTAAGAGCACTGACTATGTCATCCATATGATCTGGGTTCAATTCCCAGAACCCATGGGGCAGCTCATAACTGTCTGAAACTCCCATTCCAAGGGATCTGAAGCTGTCACACTGATATACATACAGGCAAAACACCAATGGGCATAAAATAAAAATAAAAAATAAAAAATGAAGCCTTATGGAACCAATGTAAATTTGGTATCACAAATGCAATGTTCAAAGTCCTAGTTTGAAAACAAAAGGTAAATCTCTTAAAAAGATTGTTATTATTGTAAGATTTGCTTAAGGTAATGTTGATGGAAATACCAACTGTAAAACTAGTATCCACTTCAGGAATGCGAGTACTAGCAGGAAATAAAAACCATTGGAAAAAGATCACATTAGCTGTAGCTCAAATTCGCATCCAGTTCTTTCAATTTCCAACCAAGTCCCTCTCCCCATAAGTCCCTTAGGCCTGAAGTTCTTTGTGCCCACGCCTCCTCTGGAATCTGGATCCTGCGGCCACGCCCACTTCCTGACTCCTCCCCGAAGCCTGGGAGCCCCGAGACTCCGCCCTCCCTCGTCGCGGAACACCTCCCACCGGCTCCGGAAACGCCAGAGCAGGCGCTGGCACGTGACCGTGACGTCACGCACGCGTCCGCGGTCTGGGCGCGGGAGAGGGGTTCGCGCGTCGGCCGTCGCTCGTGGTCGCTGTCTCTCGGAGTGTCGCTGTTTCCGTCGCGGCCCTGCGGCCCGTGAGGGCTACAGCATGTACCACAGCAGCAGCCAGAAGCGGCACTGGACCTTCGCTAGCGAGGAGCAGCTGGCGCGCCTGCGGGCGGACGCCAACCGCAAATTCAAGTGCAAAGCTGTGGCTAACGGGAAGGTGAGGTCCCCGCGAGCCAGCAGCCCCTGTGCCCACCCTAAACCTGGGGCCCCTCCTGAAGTCCCGCTTTGCCTGTAGAGCGCTCACCAGGGCTGTGTCAGTGCAGACAGGGACTGACGCGGCAGCCGAGTCCGGGGCTGGCGGTGGCAGAGGTAGGAGTAACATCCTGGGGACCGGCAAGAGCCTTGGAAGAGTGCGGACTTAGTGCGGGACTCGAACTGGTCACTTGTCCTTCAGGATGTCAGGACAAACCATTCTCTGTAGTTGGCAGGAGGGAGGGCACACATATGGGCTGGTGTCTAGTGGAAAGTCAGACTGGCAGGCAAGTGCGTGGAGTGCTGGTGGTCACTCGTGGATGAAGCTGTACCACTGCAGCAGTGGTTGAAGAAAGTGCGCAAGCAACTTGTAGGAGGAAGTGTAAGGAGGTTGACATTCATGCCAAAACTGAAGGGAACTTTTCAAAGACTTGAGATGGGGAAATGATGGCTTGTTGGATCTGCTTTCCAGAAACAACCTTCACATAGAAGGTCGCACAAGGAAAGAAAATAGTTGACACAAGTATGGCGTGTTCTATGGCCCTCTAACCAGGTCTTCCTACAACTCTCCCACTCATTTCTGTGTACGGCCCTGGGTAATTTTATAGTAGCTTCTACAAATTTCAGGCAAATAAGATTTGTACTAACGCCGGGCGTGGTGGTGCACGCCTTTAATCCCAGCACTTGAGAGGCAGAGGCAGGCGGATTTCAGAGTTCGAGGCCAGCCTGGTCTACAGAGTGAGTTCCAGGACAGCCAGGGCTACACAGAGAAACCCTGTCTCGAAAAACGAAAAAAAAAAAAAAATATTTGTACTAACAAAACAGTGAAGTAGCCAATGAACTGAGTTATTTTCATTTTGGTGACATACGGATTTATTGAGAAAGCTACTTTGGGAGATTCCCAACCCATGAAAATAGGTATCCTTTTTTTAAATTTACAAATAATGATATCAAACCTGGGAGTGAATTGGCACATACTCTGTCATGATTGTTTAAAAATGTCCAGCTGGCAGTTTGAGAACTTGTGAAATGAAAGCCTAGGTTCAGTTTATTGAATTTGCTTATTTTCCTAGATATTTCGCTTAGTGCTTAGTAAACTTAAAATAGAAAAATTAAGGTCTATTTTTTGTTGATGGTATAAGTCAAATTTAAGCAGGACAGATAAGACAGTCTTACCATTAATTCACTGAACTTACATTGAAATGTCTGTCTAAAGGTTCTTCCAAATGATCCAGTGTTTCTTGAGCCTCATGAAGAAATGACACTTTGCAAGTACTATGAAAAAAGATTATTGGAATTCTGTTCAGTGTTTAAGCCAGCTATGCCACGGTCTGTTGTGGTAAGTAATGGGAGAGAAGACTATGCTTGTTAGCTGGCTTGAGAGAATTGAGTTAATCTTTTTCCTCCCCCCCCCCCCATAATTTTTTTTTTTTCACATTACATCCCAATTGCACCACCTCTTCTCACTCCTGCCTTTTGCAGATTCTTCTGACCAATACTCCCTTGCCTTCTGAGGGAAGGGTACCACCCTACCTCGTGGCATCTAGTCCCAGAAGGACTAAGCATCTCTCCCACTGAGGCCCAACAAGTCATTCTGGTTGGGAAAGGGGATACAATGGCAAGAACAGAGTTAGAGACAGCCCCTGTTCCAAATGTTAGGGGACCCATATGAAGACCAAGCTGCACATGTGCTATAGATGTGGAGGGTTGGGGAGCTCGATCCAGCCCTCTTTGGTGGTTCAGTCTCTGTGAGCCCCATGGGCCCAGATTAGTTGGCTCCGTAGGCCCTCCTATGGAGTCCTTTACAACTCTGTCCTGCTCAATTCTATCCACCACTCTTCCACAAAACTCCCCAAGTTCTTCTTGGTGTTTGGCTCTGGGTCTCTGCAGCTGTTTCCATTTGTTGCTGGATGAGGCCTCTCAGGAGACAGTTATGCTAGGTTCCTGTCTGCAGGCACAGCAGAATATCAGTAATAGTGTGAGGGGCTGGCTCTCTCCCAAGGAATGGGTCTCAAATTGAGCTAGTCATTGGTTGGCCTTTCCCTCCAGTCTCTGTTCCATCTTCCTCCTTACACATCTTATAGACAAGACAAATATTGGATTGAAGTTTTGGGAATGGGTTGGTGTCCCTCTCCTTTTACTGGAAGTCCTGGATAGCTATAGGAGGTAGCTGGTAGAAATCTCAGCTAGAGTTATCCCGGTAGACTCCCCTAGCCTCCCCTATCCCAGGGGTTTGCATTACTTTACTCAGATGATAGTCTCAGGTTCTCTCCATTTGCCTACAAATTTCACGATGTCTTTGTTTTTGGTCGCTGCATAGTATTGTATTTTGTAGATATACCACATTTTCTTCATCCGTTCTTCACTTGAGGGACATTGGGTTGTTTCCAGTTTCTGGCTATTATAAGTAAAGCTGCTATGAACACAGTTGAGCAAGTGTCCCTGTGGTATAGTGGTGCATCTTTTGGGTATATGCTGGGAAGTGGTATAGCTGAGTCTTAAGGTAGAACTATTCCTAATTATCTGAAAATCTGCCAAACTGATATCCAAAGTAATTGTACAAGTTTGCACTCTCACTAGCAATGGAGGAGTGTTCCCTTTGCTCCACATCGTCACCAGCATGTGACTGGTGGCTGTCACTGCAGTGTTGTTTTGTTTTGTTTTGTTTTGTTTTGTGAGACAGGGTTTCTCTGTATAGCCTTGGCTGTCCTGGAGCTCACTTTGTAGACCATGCTGGCCTCGAACTCAGAAATCCGCCTGCCTCTGCTTCCCAAGTGCTGGGATTAAAAGTATGTGCCACCACTTCCCGGCTCAGTTTTTGATCTTAGTCAGAAATTCTAATGGGTGTAAGAAGGAATCTCAGAATCCTTTTGATTTGCATTTCCCTGATGACTAAGGATGTTGAACATTTATTTCAGTGTTTCTCAGCTATTTGAGATTCCCTTGTTGAGACTTCTCTGTTCAGCTCTATACCCCATTTTTAATTGGTTTACTTGATTTTTTTGATGTCTAATTTTTGAGTTCTTTATATGTTTTGGATATTATTCCTCTGTTGGACAATCCTGTACAATAAAAGAATTTCTGGAGGTATGACCTTCCCTGATTTTATGCTATACTACAGAGCAATAGTAATAAAAACTGCATGGTATTAGAATAAAACAGACAGGTTGATTAATAGAATAGAATCAAAGACCCAGAAATAAACCCACATACCTATGAACACTTGATATTTGACAAAAACGCCAAAACCATACAATGGAAAAAAAAAGCATCTTCAACAAATGGTGCTGGTCTAAGTGGCTGTCTACAAATAGACCCATATCTATTTCCCTGCACTAAACTCATATGCAGATAGGATAAAGAAAGTAGGGAACTGCTTGAACTCATTGGCACAGGAGACAAATTCCTGAGTTCCTTAGGCACTAAGATCAAAGGTTAATAAATGGGAGTTCATGAAACAGCAAAGCGTTTTTGCACGGCTAAGGACACATCAGTAGTTAAAAACGGAAGCCTACATAAAGGGAAAAGATCTTTTATTCTTTACAAGAGGCAAAATGGTATTTATGTTAGAGTTATCTTTGAGGTTAAAGATAGTTATAGGTAAAGATAGTTCTTAGTTTAATATAGCCTCTAACCCTTGATAAATGTCACTCATGCTGTTTCATTTTCTGTGAAGATAGCAATTTTACTACTGTGTTATAAGGGTTGGAATAGATTGATACTACTGCGTTTTGCACAGTGGGACTTCTTGAATGGGAAGTATTCGGGCAAATGTGAGGTGCTACAGTTTGGCAGTAGTCATCATGGTTGATCACAGTTTTGGAGTTGACAGAGAAAAGGCTTTTTGCTCCAATCATGTTATCCATTAGCATTTTTCCAAAATTGGCTAACCTGTGATTGTTGGTATTTTAGTCCTTAAAATTTTCTGAGTATAAATACTCATTTTGCTTTGAGTTCACTTACTCTACACAGGCTGGGGACAGATAACTAAAAAAAAAAAAAAAAAAGAAAGAAATACAGGTTCTTTGATTGTGGTGTTTATTGCAAGGGGCGGTTCTGATACTAAGGTCTAGTTCCCTAATTGGTTCTTGATTTGTCAATAAAAAAGGGCAGGAACCAATTGCTGGGCTGAAGGGACAGGTAGGTTCTGGGTCCCAAGAGGAAGGAGACACAGGGAAAGAGAGAAGGGTCTTTTCTGCCATGTTTTGGAGAAAAATGGAAGCAGCAACCATGTAAGGCAGCCTAGGGCCTTTGGCTTCAGCTATGGGAGGGTGGCCAAAAATGTTTTGCAGAGGCTAAATGGAATAAGCCACTAAGTTTAGGGTATTAGGAGGATCAGATAATAAATTGGTAAGGGTGTGCATTTCCAGGCAAGAGGTATTTGCCCAGAGCAATTGTGCTTAAAGGCAAGTTAAGGTAACAAAGTTGTCTGTGTGCCTTTTATCCAAGGATTCAAGGGTCTTGGGTAAGGCTGGTAACTTGACCTCCTGGAGTAAGAGTCTTGGGAGTGGACTGGTGGAGAAGTTGACTTCCAGAACATAAGGCAGGTAGAAAAGGAAGCCAGGAGGGACCAGAGTGCAGCAGCTCCTGGCCAAGGCAGTAGAGTTTTTAAAACGTCACTCAACAGTTTTTGTTGTATTTTATCATAATTTATTTTGATTAAGGGAAAATTTAAAAATATTGATGTGGAAAATGTTTTTACGGAAACCTGTGGGTGAATAAGTTAAGTTTTTTTAAAATTTAACATGTTACATGGAAGTAGGTTATGCTTTTATAAATGTTTATATTTTTATTTTTAATCTTAGGGTACAGCTTGTATGTATTTCAAGCGTTTTTATCTTAATAACTCAGTAATGGAATATCACCCTCGGATAATAATGTGAGTATAAATTTGGTTTGGTTTGGTTTGGTTTTGATTGAAGATGTTTATAATGTGTGAACCTTTATCTGTGGAATGTATATGAGATAGTTAACAATTTTAATTAGGAACAATTTAGACTTGAATTTTTTTTTTCTATTTGGATATAAGGTCTTCTTACTTGCTGTTATATTCTTTATAGCTAATGACATCTGAACTTCAACTTGTCTACCACTCACATAGTTTTCCTTACATCTAGTTATTCTATTAATACCGCTGTCAGTGACACCTTTATTCTCCCAACTGCTCAGGCTAAGAATCATTCGAGGTAATTTCTTTCTCTCCATTTCCATTCAGTTTATGGATCTTGTAAACTTCAGATTCATTTTGGCTAAACAGAAGTGTATGTTGTTTCTTCTCTTTGCTCTGCATTATGCTTATCATTATATATGAGAACACAATATAGGGCTCATCAGTTTGCTGTCATTCATGCTTCTGTTTGTTTGTTCCCATTTCATTCTCACCAGTCAAACTCAGGCCTTGTGATTTCAGATTCTAAAGGCTGTCAGCAGTAACTTTCTTACACTAGTTTCTCTGAACTTAACTTAGTAACTCAGGTAAATTTCATGTTTGCTTGTAAGCTGGTAATAAATCCATACTCAAATGACTTGAGGCTTCTGCTGATGACCATCTGCAGTATTAATTACCATTACCTGTCTTCTATGGTCATAAGGTATATGCAAGTGTTCAATTCTGTTAAGTTAAATCTTCCAGTTATAGTTCTTGATGCACACTACTTAGTTATTTTTTCAAGTTTCTGGTTGGACTGTATAAAGTTAACTGTTAATGATGGTTAAATACTATAGCAGTCCAATCTAACTTTATAGTTTCTCCCAAGTCTAACAAATAAAAGTTTAAGAAGGAATACTTTTTAACTTCAATTTCATGTTTTTTAATTTTCTGCAGTGTCTAGCATTGTCACATTTAAATATGCGGTTTAAGTACTTTGTTTAAGTTTTAAGTACTTTAAGGAATATTTAGATATTTCTGCTGTCCTTTATTTTTTTAATGTAGGCTTACTTGTGCATTTTTGGCCTGCAAAGTAGATGAATTCAATGTGTCTAGTCCTCAGTTTGTTGGAAATCTTCGAGAGAGTCCTACTGGACAAGAGAAGGCACTGGAACAGATTTTGGAATATGAACTACTACTTATACAACAACTTAATTTTCACCTTATTGTCCACAATCCATATAGACCATTTGAAGGCTTCCTCATTGATATAAAGGTAAACCTGCTGATAGGAAATAAGCTAGTTATTGTTTGTTATTGTTTGCTAAAACAAATTGAAAACTTTATAACCAGTAATAGACTAACTAGTACAACATAGGTGCAACCTGAAAGTCTTTGCTGGCTTTTCTAGGGTAATGGTTTTCAAACTTCAATGTGCATTAGAGTCCACCTGGAGAGTTTGTTTCTTAAGATTATTGGATAACAGTTCCCAGGTTTCTGGTTTAGTAATTTTCTATAGTAGATTATGAGATTATAGTAATGTCATTAAAGAATTATGGTAACTCTTGTTATATATATATATATATATATATATATATATATATATATATATATATATATTGTCATAGATCTAGGCCTAGTGACTTATAGAACCTCAAAAAGTTCTTAATATTAAACTAAAATATAAATTGATCTTATTGTAAATGTTTTATGTACTCAGTTCACAAATAAAAGCACCAAAATTTTAAGTAGATAGGTGAGACCTGTATTTTCAGGGCCTCAGGAAGTTTAGGTGGGAGGATCACTTTGAATCTAGGAGTTTGCGACTAGCCTGGCAATGTAGTATGAGTACACCACAAAACTTGTAACACAAATATGTGCATGTGTATATTTTATGTATAGAATTTACATGTAAATGTATTTACATGTGTCACATATTCACATGTGTCACATATTAAAACATATTAAACATATTAAAACATATGTTAATATTGACATAGTCAATTTAAGTTGTTGAATAGTCTAAGTAAAGTCAAAGAAAAGTCAAGAACTGTTTATTTTCAGGTGAGCAGTTGTAGATATTCTGTTTATGCTAAACATGTTTTGGGTTGCAACCTAGAAACAAGACAGGAACCATGACAACTTTCATAGACCTTAGATAACTATGACTGTGGTAAATTTTATATAGAGTAATCAAAATATTGTATTAGAAGATGGCAGATTGAAAAGCAAGGAAACACTGTTGAGAAAGCATCAGCTGAAGTGAAATTAAAATAAAAGTTCCAAATAGGTGAGAGAGAACAACCTACCCAAAGACCTTCCTAGTCAAGAGCTCAGATTCACAGCTCACTTAAGAAATGAAGAGCCTGGGGATGGAGGGGAAAGAGTGTTTGGCTTGAATTAAAGGCAAAAGTCTAGACTAAGTAAGTAGCGTTGAAGAAGATGAATAATGGAAAAAGAAGATAGTGAAAGCCTTGTCTAGAGAAATGGTATGATTGAGTTCGCAATGTGCAAAAATAGACTGTTGGCACCTCACAGGTTAGTTTGTGTCTATACTAGTCAGGTTACTCTAGAAACATATGGGATATATGTATATATGGGATTTAGTAGGATGTGGTTAATTAATCAAATAATGAGTGCCTATGAACAGAAGATCCCAGAACCCATCCAGTAATTGCTAAGTCTATGAGGCTGGATGTCTCAGCTGATCAATATACACTGGAATGCCAAATAAGTAAGCGCTAATGCCAGTGAAGGAATAGACTTGCTAGCAAGGCAAGAGCAAGCAGGCCAAGAGAGGGGCCTCCTTCTACCATGTCTTTTATATAGGCTTCCAGGAGAAGGTGTGACCCAAATTAGAGGTGAGTCTTAATACCTCAAAAGATCTGGATTAAAGGAGTGTTTTTCTACCTCAGAATTCCAGATTAGGAATGAATCTTCCCACTTCAAATGAACGAATTAAGCAACAATTCCTCGGGTTCATCAGCCATTTGGGGTTCTAGATAATTCCAGATGTAGTCAAGTTGAGAGCCAAAATAGGCATTATACCATCAGATAAGATTAGACATCTGTATGTATCCTGCATTATGAAGAGAGTGAATTGGCAAAGGGGTAACAGTGGGGACTGGTCATAAGAAATGTTTAAAGAGTAGCTGAAAAATGAAGAAGCTTATAATGGGACTAAAATTTATCCAGAGTTGTAGGATTGTTAGAAAACAAAGGGAAGTGAAATACTCTTGTAAGTAAGCAGAACATCTTCCCAATTCTGCTTAGATTAGGCTAAGAAAATGTAGGCTAATAATATTTGCTGAATTTCTTGCCAGAAAGGTCATTCATGAGTTTGTTGACATTTGTCTTTGAAGTGTAGAAGGGAAAAAAAAAAAAAAGGAGATTGGTGGCTTTAGGGGAAAAAGACAACAGATTGTAGAGATGCACGATTTTAGAGTGCTAGCTATTCTTCTAGGGGAACAGAGTTCAGTTCCCAACACCCGCATTATAACTCATAATTGCCTGTAACTCCAGTTCCAAGGAGTCCAATGCTCTCTTCTGCCCCTCTTGACCACCAGGCATACATGTAGTGCATAGACATATGTGCAGGCAAAACACAGATACACATCAACAGGCATAAAAGCAAAGGAAATAAAAACTTTAAAACCATAAATGAAGGAGAGCTGTCTCATGTCAACTTGGTTACATAGAAAGATCCTGTCCAGGTAAGAGGGAGAAAAGCAAGTATGTTTCTTATAAATGTTCCTTAATTACTGGATATATTCTGAAACACTAGATGAATTTGTCATTGTGTGATCAATATCACAATCTTCCTCCTTTAAACATTGCCCTTAGCTAGGTGCTACTGTGCACCAAACTGTCATATACTCTCATAACAATGGCTTGCTGCTGTTATTCTTATGCGCCTGAGGTGTTTTATAATTAGCATTTTGCTACTAAGTAGAAGAAACATACTCTAACATAAAAATTAACGTTTTGCTAGTAAGTATAAAACATACACTCTAAAATAAATTAAAAGTGTATGGTGCAGCAAGAACATAAAGCAGTACCATAGTTGTTTATCATTTTTTTCTAAATTCTGTAATGTACATACCGTGTCTTCTACTGAACCATAGACTTGTTTACACAGCATCGCTGCAGACATGGTACTTGTGACGCTTGTGTAGTAACTGACTGATGGGGATACTCGGATGCTTTAGATGCTTGGAGAACACATGCCTCTTATTCATTATTGAAAGAAAAATGTTTTGTAGAATACAACTTGTATATTTAACTTGGATTAAACAGTTTTTTTCTTTGAATTGGAAAGGTAAAATGAAAGAAATGTTGGATGTAGATATGTTTAGTTTTCTAGAAAAGATTGAAACACTTAAGTACCGATTCAATGAACTAGTAATAAGAAAAAAATTAAAGGGAAATAGAGACTGTATAGCAGAGCTGTAGACTCTCTACGAACAATATAAAGGAGGTTAGCATGGGTTTGAAACAGGGTACAACTGGCCTTAGAGAACGTGTAAGCTCTTGTGTTGACACAAGAGAGAGTGAGTCTGGGTGAAAATACTATTGTATGTGAGGATTTAATGTAAATAGTCTTATCCTTATTAAGTGCAGAGATAATTTTCTATAGAAGATTGTTTTTTTTTGAGATTTACTCAAATGAAAGAACAAATTTTCTAGAAAAATGTCATTGTTAGGCTAAGAGACATACCAAGGTCAGTGGATTTGAATTTATAGTAGTATTCCAAGACCTCTTTTGTAGATTTTTCTGCCAATGCCCAGAAATCAAAAGTATAGAAATTAGATTCAGATGCTGTTGAAACTGAGGTTGGAGAGATTGCTTATCAGTTAAAGAATGTTTGCTTTCTTCCAAAGTTCACCAACATCTGGTGGTTCAAAATTGCCCATAACTCCAGCTTCAGACGAACTGATACCCCTTTCTGTCTCTATGTGCACATATTACACACATTCACAAACAGACAAATAAATAAATATAAATAAATATGTGTATATATACATACATATATTTATTTATACAGCAAAGAAATTATTGAAAACTCTAGTAAGTCCGATTAGGTAGAAGAATTAAAACCATATGGTTAAAGATTTACAAGAACATCATAAAAAATTAAGAAAATCCTGAGAAAGGGGGAGTGACTACATTTATCATTTCAGAGGTTAGATATTTGGGGACAATGACAAGGCTTATGTGGGACTCTGTAGTTGAACCTGATATATTTTGTTTCAGAATATTTATAGATTGTCTTACTACTAGGATTTGGCAATGAGTATCTAAAGTCAGTCTGAGGGATTAAAATTTAAGGAAAGGAATTGACAGCATAAAGTTTTCCATAATTCCTGAGCATAGTCTAAAAGTATTTCTGTAGATATTTGTGAAGGCTAATTGGTTCAACATTACATTTACTATCTCTCCCCCACCCGCCCCCTCCACCATGGTATACATTTAAAAAAGTTCGCTTTGACACTGATTTGGTACAATTTCTAATCTGGCCCTCCAGTCTTTACCTGAGAGTCTATATCTTACACATCTTGGCTTTGCCTTGAGTCCTGTAGAATCTCAAGGAGTTTCCCTTTCTAAGTCAGAAAAGTACTAAATTGAGAATAATGTTAAGTATTAATGTGCTAAATCATATGCTTCTGTTTTTTTCTTATAAGCATATATTTCTAATCATGGTTGTTTTCCAAAAAAGTTTGGAAGTCATATAAATGAAAACACTCAATTTGGTGACTATAACTTAGCTATGTCCTATTAGTACATACCAAACAATCTAACATTGAAAGATTCATTTTTGGAATAAATCATTCTTTATTAAGTACCTACTAGTTACTGTAGTTTTTAATGGTATGGCTATCCAATAAACTCTCAGAAATGGTAACAGCTATAAACTTTCTTTCTAGACTCGATACCCCATGTTGGAGAATCCGGAGACTTTGAGGAAAACAGCTGATGATTTTCTTAGTAGAATTGCACTGACAGATGCTTATCTTTTATACACACCATCACAAATTGCCCTGACTGCCATTTTATCAAGTGCCTCTAGAGCTGGAATTACTATGGAAAGGTATTAATTTGTTTTATCTTAGTTCAGATTCAAGTTTTACTTCTTAGTGGAGTCTGAGCTTTTAAGTAAGCTTCATTAGACAATATTTCTGTATATATAATGCCTTATATCTGGTAAGTTTTGTGATTGAAGAAAGAAATCGTCTTTAAAGAAAGCATTTAATCGAGTATTGTTGAGCTAAGAGAATACATTTCTGACTAAAGTAGAAGTGTGACAGGTAGTTTTAGAAGACAATTATAGCTACCTATATGATAGATTTACAAGGCAGTGTTAATGCAGCAAATCTGATTTATTGTATCATATGTTGTAAAGCATGTGTAACACTTTCCGTAAGGATTTGTAGAAGTATGCTTTAGGGTATATACATATGAAAATTATAGTTGAGCCATAAATAATAATAGCTAGTACATAAACACACATAGATAGACATTACAAAGAGTACTTAATGTGAATTAATTCACTTGATTTTTTATGTTATCTTATGCACATGCTAATTCTTAAACTTGTAACAGTACTATAAGTATATTATTACACAGCTGGAAGAATGGTCAATTAGAAATAATTGTTATACTCCAGTTGTTTTACAATTTATACTATTATTATTCATTTAATTTCTCTTATGATGAGATTCTTTTGTTTCATCTTTATATAAACAGCTGAAGAAAGTAAACTTTTCTAAACATAAAACTATTTCATATACTTAAAAATTTCAAAATACAATGATAAGACAACATCAGATATTGACAGATATAATTTAGATTTTGTTCTTCCTTACTGGAAATATTTATTATTTCTACAGAAGCGACCTTAGCCTTTTTAAATTTATGGTATGTATACCCCTCTATTAACACTTATCTATGTGTACTTGTAATTATATGCCATTTGTATAGGTGCCATATGTATGGAGACCAGCAAAAAGGTGTAA
The DNA here is from genome assembly GCF_900095145.1 of Mus pahari. NCBI lineage: Eukaryota > Metazoa > Chordata > Mammalia > Rodentia > Muridae > Mus > Mus pahari. Next base: position 16,708,049 of record NC_034600.1, read on the forward strand.
TTTCCCCAGAGCTAGAGTTGAGTGCCAAGGGCCTGCTCCAGCTGAGGAATGGGCTGAAGTGGGACACAGAACTGGATGAAGGCCCAAGGCTGATAGTTATGACCTTGTAACTCTCTTCTCTGGTCTGGGGGTCAGAAGCTGACGGCCTCTGGAAACTTAGCTCTTTCCTACTGCTCTGTGCTGATAAGTGCTGAGGTTTGACTCTATAGCTCTCTTACTATTTATGCTTTAATAAGTGTTAGTTTTTAGTTTTTAGTTCAAGGACCCCTTGCTGGTGAGAGAGGCTTAGAACTCATTAACTCTTCATGAACCAGAGGCAAAAGAAAGGAAAAGAATTAAAATCTTTCACCCGGCAATATGTACAGAAAAATACACATTCATATACATACACACTCTAGTCAGGCCCAACCACCTGTCTTAACAGCTCTACAAGTGTTCATGCATACTTACATATATACACATATAGCTACATATGTCATACATATAGACAAACAGACATATACATATATACGTTTGGTGGGTGGGGCTGAGCCCCCAGATGCCACATTTTATTCCTTCTCTCTGGCCTTCTTATACCTTCTTAGACAAAAGTTCTTTAGAAAATTACCTCATAGGTAAAATATTACACAAAAGTGGAGTTTCAAAAAGACCTTGATGCCAAGTTCAAAGCATTGTTTTATCCAAGTTCAAACCAACAGTTTTACATGACCTTGTTTATCATAGTGCATACCTGTGGCTTTATCCATGGATCTGACCTAGGATGAATACTTTTCTTGATCACAAATCTGTCCCAATCCTATTTCTCTCCTTAGTATAATTGTGAAAGCTCATTATAGACCCTGTTATGCAGGCTTTGTTCTTCAATGAGGAATGGACACATACTATTCTTGATTCTAACTTTATTATACTTCTGGCAAAACCACTAAACCATCTCTTAAAATTTTCTTTGTAAAATTATTTGAATCAAATCAGGAATTCTATAAAATCATTAGTTTATCTAAACAACATTAATTCATGAAAGTTCATCTTTATGTTGATCTGCATGAAATCTGTGCAATAGGGTGGGCTAATACCCAGGGATCATTAGATGGTAATAGGAAAATGCGTATCAGCTGTAAGAAGCTATCCTGAGATGAGATGAACGTCTCTTGGGACCCTGCCTTGCAGAGCTTCCCCATCAGAAGCCATGCAAAATTGGTGGACCACCTCCAGGAAAGTCACCTGCTAGCCTTAGCCTTTCTTAGATAGCTAGCTCCTGCCAGGTAGGTGGTTAAGAGCTGCCAGATATGGATGCTGGGAACCAAAGTTGAGTCTTCTGCAAGAACAGTATGTGCCATTAATCATTGAGACATTTCTATAGCCCCAGTAAACCTATCTTGTGCAAATACAACACTACGTAGATTTAACCCTATTGTGGTTTATATCTCATTTACTTACTATACAAACATTTAATAAGCTTCCATTATACTACACTTACGGAATACAAGAATGAAACCCTGAGCTAAGTAAACACAACCATATGAATAACTGACTTGGCTGAAGGTTAGGTGTAGAGTCTTTGTAAAGGCCCATGGGAAATGGAAACAGTAAGGATTTGTAGAAGTATGCTTTAGGGTATATACATATGAAAATTATAGTTGAGCCATAAATAATAATAGCTAGTACATAAACACACATAGATAGACATTACAAAGAGTACTTAATGTGAATTAATTCACCTGATTTTTTATGTTATCTTAATATAACATTATTTAATGTCAGGAGTTAAAGGACATCCTTAGCTATGCTGAGTTGAAAATGGGCTACATGAGACCTTGTTTAAAAAAAAAAAACCACATGATTTAAAAATGAAAGAATAAGAAGAAACTTCAGGAGAGTTGCAAATGCATAACAACAAAACTAGTTAATATGCAATATAGTTATCAAAGTTTTGTCATATAGCTTAATCTAAGTAGTTTAAAATATAGCAACATTTTGTAAAACTCTTTGCATTCTTTATAACTAATTTATCTGGAGAAAGTTTTCTTTATATATTTATTTTTGAAAGACCTGAGATTGCTTTGGACATGATAAAAGTAAGATGTGATAGACTTATAAAGCTTGAGGTAATAATACCATATTGGTAGATTGCTTGCTCACGTATAACTATAGGTACAATGACATTGTTACTGAAGGGAGAAAGCTAACTGGTGCCATATTCCTTATCTTCTACCTTTGAGCTTAGTTTAAATCCATCTCTGTAGCACAGACTTTTCATAAATCACATAAAGTTAGGCTTGTAGTTAGGCTATATCTATAGCAAACATTTAATATAACAATGATAAATATAGGCTGTTAGTACTTTTATCTCTGAAAAGCTATATATAATAAAATTTAAACTTTTAATACTACAAATCTCTTAAACTGGCAGAAGTGGAAGTAAGTTTTTCAGATTGTAATAGGTTTTAGTACTGTAGAGGTTTCAAATAGTATGTAATAGTCTTAAGTAATTTTAAAACTGTCTTTGATGGAATGAACATGGAGGTAAATAATTTATGCCTGTCTTTTTAGTGTGCTTGCTATGTGCTTTCAATGAATTAAACTTTTTTTTTTTTTTAACTTCAGCTATTTATCAGAGAGTCTAATGCTGAAAGAAAACAGAACTTGCCTGTCACAATTACTGGATATAATGAAAAGTAAGTGCTATTAACAAAGTTGCTTTCTAAATAAATGCTGTGGTAGTAGATATATTTTTATTGAATTACTGTTGTCAAAATGCATTGAAGATTCATTGGCAAGAATAAATGGAAAGTATGTGGAAGAAAATACTTTTATCTGTAAAAAGAGAATATGGATATCAGATTTAGAAAGGCCTAAGTCAGAATAGATTCTTTTAAAAGTATCCACAAATATGTGGTAGACATTTAGAATCAAGAGAGCTAATTTCAAGGGAAGGTTTGCATTTGGAGCATTTGTTTTGTAAATAATTTTAACTAGTTAATATCTGTCATATACTGGTCAATCAATATAAAGCCAGTAATTTTTTTTCACATTTTTTTTTATTTTCTTTATTTACATTTCAAATGCTATCCCGAAAGTTCCCTATACCCCCCCTCCCCTGCTCCCCTACTCACCCACTCCCACTACGTGGCCCAGGCCTTCCCTTGTGCTGGGACATATAAAGTTTGCAAGACCAAGGGGCCTCTATTCCCAGTGATGGCCGATTAGGCCATCTTCTGCTACATATGCAGCTAGAGACACAAGCTCAGGGGGTACTGGTTAGTTCATATTGTTGTTCCACCTACAGGGTTGCAGCCCCCTTCAGTTCCTTGGGTACTTTCTCTAGCTACTCCATTGGGGACCCTGTGTTCCATCCAATACAGTAATTTTTCATATGGGGGTTGGTGGGGGAGATGTGTCAATTTCAGAAGATGGACATATTGACTATTACAGCTTGGAGATCAATGATGAAGCTTGCCAGCTGGGTGGGTTGGAACTAGGTGATAAGCCCTTGTCTAGCTCATTTCAGTTCTTGTTTAAACCCTAACACCAAAAAAACCCAAACTATCCAAACCAAAAAGCCATGAAAAATGCTGCTTAAAAATGCCCCCTTAAAGGAGGTCCATGTCCTATCTGTGGAACCTGTACTGTTAACTGAGACTGTAAAAAGATGGGGTTGTGCAGGTTAGTTCATGAAAAGGTGCTGATAACTTGAGTTACTGAAGCAAAATGTGCATGTTGTCACAGGGTTTTCATGACCAGAAGGTAGAGAGACGTTTGAGAAAAACTGTGAAAACAACAAAAGATGTGAAGATGTTGGAGTGATGTGTCAATTAGATCCTTCAGACAAAATTTGCCAATACTGTGATTTGGGCCCAGAGAAACAATATTTCAGATTTTTGGACTGAAGTATGAGAGAATACAGTTGGTTGCTTTAAAACACCAATTTAATAATAATTTTAATAGGAGCCTTGGAAAATTAATATAGACTTTGATAAGAGGCTTACTTAAACTCCTTGGTGCTGGTGTTGAGAAATCCTCTTTAGAAATTCTGATTTGAATTTCTGCTTAATTAATACATGTATATGTATTAATTGTATGTGCACATGTAACATATATGTGTACACATATACACATACCTACATATATATATATGCACACATACATATTATATATATATATATATATATATATATATATATATATATATATGTATGTATGTCACTAATTTGTGTTTTTGAGACAGTCTAGCAATGCAACCCAGGCTAGACTTAGAAGTCTTTTTGTAGGGGCATGCCACCACATTTAGTTCTTAATTGTTTTGGCAATTATATTCATAGGTATGGAGACATACTTTAGAGGTAAAGCAAACCAATAAAATACAGGATTACAGACCTTTGTTTAGGTGATAGTAAATATGTATGTATATATTTTAATGTTTATTTTAAAAGCTGAGATTCAAGTCATGCAGTTATATGCCGTGAAGTTATTCTTTGCTTTAAGTAATTTTGGATTTCCTATGAGCATAATGGAGGGTTGGTCTTTTTTCCCTATAAACTGTAGGTCTTCATATTTACCACTAGAGGGTTCACTTCCAAAGCTAATTGTGATTTGATAATAGTACTTTTCTCTTTTGGTTTTGTTTTGGTTTTTTTTTTTTTTTTTTTTTTTTTTTTTTATAATAGTACTTTCTAACAATTTGGTAGTAGAAGAGACTATAAAGAAAACACACTGCTTATTTGAAGCATGCAGTTTAATTACTGATTTCTTATATTTCTTATATTATCTTTATTTTGTACCACTTAGTTTAATAATATGAAACAAGAATAATGCTTCAAAAATACTCAGCTTTAATAATATGAAGGTATTTATATTTTTTATACCAACGGATACTGACCTAAAGATGTTTAATCACAAATACCAATTTCAGTCTGAAAGTACATGGCCACACAATAAGTCCCAGGACGATTCATCATGTTTTGAATCTTGAGATTTTTTGGTTTATTATGTTAAACATAACAAGATAAGATAGAAAGTATTTTATATAGTCTTATCTTTACTGATCTATAGTTTGCTTTTAACATTTGATTTGTTAAGGAAACATACTTTTTTTTAATATGTTATATTCTTGGTAAATAAGAGGGTATATTTTGGGACACCATCTATAGGATAGATTGTTCATGTGTATGGCTGGTGGTAGAGAATAAAGAATATTTACTAAATCACATAGGGATTATTTCGAAAGCCTTAAATTGAGCAAAATGTAAACATGGAGGCACTTGGAAAACATTACTACCAGTATTATATACAGCATGCTTATATTAATGCTATATATAGTGTGATATATAGCAGATACTCATTATTTGAACTTTAAAAAGTGCTGCTGCTTGATTTTAATACAGAATACAAATCCTGGTAAGAATATGTCATCACCAATGTCTTCAGTTTCCTGAAGCAAGTTATATTATTATGCTTTTTTTATACAAAAGCAGATGTTTTGTCTTGTTCTGTTTTTTTTTTTTACAACAGGATCTGCCCGTGTAGATCTGGCTTTCTTGGAACTTACTCTAGACCAGGATGGCATCAAACTCAGTTCCACCTGCCTCTGCCTCCTGAGTGTAGAGATGGACAGACGCATGTGCCACCATATCTAGCTGAGATTTTATTTAAAAGAGTTTGTATCCCCATGTAGGCATGAGAAACCTAGTAAAAAAGTATGAGCCACCCAGGTCTGAAGAAGTTGCTGTTCTGAAACAGAAGTTGGAGCGATGTCATTCTTCTGACCTTGCACTTAATGTGGTTACGTAAGTAGACATGACAAAGAAGTTACGTTCACAAAATCATTGAGTTCAATTGTTATTTAAAGTATTTCAGTGTTACAAGTTTGTTAATCTTAGCAAGTAAATCAAACTTTAAAAAAAAGTTGAGTATACTGATTTTGTCTGTGTTGGGAGGTGAGCTCAGGGCCTTGTCCATAGGCAAGTGCTCTCTACTTGTCACATCCCCAGCTTGGCCTATGTGCACATTTCTAGTGGAAGTAAACATAAGGAAGAAATGTTGGGCTTTCATCCTACAGGTTGATCCTGATCGTTAGTGTGTAACTTGGCTTGCTTTTCCACTTTATGGAATCACTGGGAGCCAGTCTTCCTGTGAGATTGTTAAACCTTTGTCTCTTAACCAACCTGATATTTTTTGGTGGACTTAATTTTTATAAACTAGTAAGGAAACATTGTATCAGAGAACAAGTAAAATGTGCTGTTAGGTTGTGTAAGTATAAGAGCATATTTAATGTCTTTTCCTTTGTAGGCTAATGTAGAATTTACTATAAAATACACATATTCTCTAGACAAAAGAACCACTGTAACTTAATTTTTAAGCATGTGATAATACAAGTAAAAGATTTTGTTTTATATGTATTGACTCTAAACTTGTTACTTATTAACATGTAATGGGAATTAGCTATGTGATAGCTATAGATATTTATTTTATTAGAGAAATGCTAACAAATATGTATAAAAAGCTGAAGAGTATGCCAAAGTCTTCAGCACAAGATAGTCATGGCTTAATTTCTTAACTGTAGTTGTAGTAGAGGACTTTCAGCGTTTACAGAGTGCAAATTATAGGATGGTTGTCTTACAGATATAGCTTCAAAACATGTCTTCATGTCAATCTTGAATTGGTAGGTTTCAGTAGTAACCAGCAAATATCAGAAGGTTGTAGAGAATTAAAGTTGACATATTGGTAAGTAGAAGGACTGTAGCACTTGACTGTGTTCTTACATTGAGTTTAAAAAGAACAGTTATTAGAACATAGAATGCCCACTATTAGTTTACATAATTATTGTAGCTGTTTTCATTCTGTGGCAGAAAAGTTAAGTGGTTATGGCAGGAACTGCATGGCCTATAAACATTAAGTATTTACTAATTTGTCCTCCTAGTTGGATCATTTGACTATTAATTCTGTTCCAGCTAGTAATAATCTAGAAATTTCTAATCGATAGAGTTTCTATTTTATTCCAAGTTGCCAATGGCTTTGCCAACTCTGCCAAAAGAGAATTCTACATTCCTGTGTCTGAATATTTCTTTGTATAAGGACTTAAAAAATTATTACATATGTACACTTTTATAAAATACAATCATTTTCTCCAAAGTAAAATATACATAAAAATAAAAGTTTAAATTCTATTAGATCCACCAGTCAAAAGTTACTGTCAATTTGCTGTATAGTTTCTAAATACACAGTGTCTGTTCTGCTCCTCTCACTGCAGGCTGGAAACAGTTCATGAACAACACTTAGTCATAGTACTTCAACACAAAGCATTTATTTTTTTCCTTGATTGTTAACATTTTTGCCTTTATTTTTCATTGTAGTTACTGTATTCTTCTAAGTTACTCAAACACCAATGTTTCCTTTAATCAAACAGATCTTGATCTCAGAAGTCCCTTACCAGATGGGTCTACCATCTGCCAACCTTCTTTGTGTAGAAATGCATGAAATACATGTTTGTGGTAATGTGTCCACATCATGCATTTAACATTGCCAATCTTTAACTTTAGCCAGCCTGGTTGAAAAAGATAGTGTCGCCTTGACCATTTGCATTTCCCTGGTTAACTATGATGTTTCCAGATTTAATAGCCATTTGTAAGTTGTCTGCATTAGTTCTGGCACTTTATTCTTGTAATATTATATATATATATATATATATATATATATATATATATATATATATATATATATATATATANATACATACACACACATATATATTAAAGGATGGTTATCCTATTTATGGTTTTTTTGTTACACTATTTTGACAAAGAAATGCTTAGGAAGTGTAAGGGCTTTGCGGGGGGGGACTTGTTTGTTTTTTAACCAATATTAGTAGTTTTTCTAGTTTGTTTTTGAGTATTATTTCATGGTTTTTCTTAGTTGACAATTTTTAATCACAAATAAAAGGTATAGCCAATTTTTAAATCATTTATTGCATTTCAGTATGTACTTAATAAGCAAGTACCTGTGTGGAGGGCAGAGATCAACATGAAAGAGTCAGTTCTCCTCTTTCCATATGGCCATGGGGAACAAACAAGGCTCTCCATCTTGGTGTCTAACTCCACTGAGTCTGTCAACAGATATGCAGAGCCATTTTTGCCTGTCTACTTTAACTGATGTTGTATTAACAACACCATATTCTTAACCATAGCTTTTATAGTGTGTCCTTTTATTTGTTCCTAAACAGGGTCTGGTTTAGGAGGCCTCAGTAGGCCTCAGATTCTCAATTTTCCTATCCTACCTGAGTGTTGGCACTGCAGGTGTGTACCACCACTGTACTCCACTTTAGTATGCTTTTATGATAACCAAGACAAGGTCTTCCAACATTTTTTCCCTGTAGATTCTCTTTGCTATGTTTACTTGAGGCAAGGTATCATAGTGTAACCAATGATTATCCAATAATCTTGTTAGAGTCACAAGAACTGGGACTTATAGGTATGTTCAACCTTTTCATTGTTGTTTTCATCTTTGTAGGTTCTTGCAACACTGGATTAAATATTAAATATTGCCTTTGTATCTACAAATAATACCTTTCCAGCTACTCTTCAGTAGATAATGTATTTTGTTTTTGAAGATAGGGTCTCATTCTTGTTAACCCATGCTAGACTGAACTGAAGGCAATACTGGAGCCTCAGTCTGAGTGCTGTCATTGTAGCTGAGGGCTACCACATGTTCATATGGCCTTGCTAGCTTATTTTATAGGTTTTGTTGCCGCTATCAATTTTGCTAATCGATAACTGCTTAATTATAGGAAGAAGAGAAAAGGCTATGAAGATGATGACTATGTATCAAAGAAACCCAAACAGGAAGAGGTATGTTTTCCCCTAAAGATAAACTTGTTATAACTTAACATTTTCTGGCATGACCTAAGTTAGGATGTACTGTTCTGAACTATATAAGCATTATAGACAGGTGGGGCTGAGAATGTTTAAAACAGTGTCTTGCTTTGTAGCCCAAGATGGTCTTAAACTCCCAGTTCTTTTACCTGAGCCCTCCGAATACTAGGACTACAAGTACCTCTAAAGTTTGAAATTAGTAAGTTTTTACTCACCTGTTTATGTACAGTCTGGATTTTAAAGAAATCATTAAATGGAAGATTTATGTTGGGTTATGTTCAGGGGGTTTAGAATCCATGGCAAGAACATGTTGGCAGCTGCTTGTTACATGGTGCTAATCAGGAAGCCTATACACGGTCTATTTTTTACATGACTGTGAACCACTTCTAAAGTAAGCTACTTGATTGAAGTAACTTCCTATGATAGAAGGCAGTGGTGCTAAATTTTATCTATTCTCTAAGGACTCTTTCCTTGCCTTACCCCAGTTTTAAAATCTATCTCTTAAGAAGTCAAGGATAATTGAGCACAGGCAAAAAGATAGCTTTTATACTCCTTAACAGAGTGGGCAGCTGCCATGTCATTATCACAGTCAAGTGCAGAACTTAGCACATATCAGTAGTTCAAGCACTTGAGATATAGCAGGATCCAAAGCTGGCTGAAGGCATAATAGGAGACCATCTCAAAAAAACCCCAAACACATCTACAGTAGACTGTTGTCAATCCACATTTTCTTAAAGGGAGGGAGGTAAACAACAAATGGCTAAATACTTCAATGTTACCCTTACCACGTTTTTTTTTTCCCTTTAGGAGGAATGGACTGATGATGACCTGGTAGATTCTCTCTAACCATTATAAATGACTGCAGCAATACTTATTAACCAACGGAAGTAGGAAGCATGTCTGACATTTTACTTTTTAAAAAAATAATACAATGTAAAAACATCAAAATATATTAAACTTTTCTAGTTGTTATATATATTTTGTGATTGTTTTATATAACATATAGCTTCAAAAGAGGTGAATGCCACCTAGTTTGAATATTTATAACCCACTAGGATTAGTAGCAAACCATGTCCTCCTGTGGGGCCAAAGTCAAACTGGTACACTTCCTTATATTGTTTTAGACAAACTATAATAAACAAACCTTTCCATTTAGAAACAATATACCAGAAAAGACAAACAAGCCTGAACAATAGGTAAACATCTGAAGAGGTAAGAAAATAGGTTTTATCTTCCAGAAGCCCTTACAAATGCTTCTCAAATGTTTCTCCAGTAGACTGAACTATTTATGATTCACTACTAAGCTGGAGAATGTACTGGGCACTTACTTAGTACTTAGGTGCTAAATTTTATTACATGCAGTTACAGATAACCTAGGTTTAAATAAAAATAGAAAAAATCTTAAATTACTACAGGTAAGTCATAACAAATGATATAATCAATCTTATCATTAAATGATTATCTCTCAGTAAGTCCCTATAGAATTGGAATTATAGTGACTAGAAATCTAGATAAATTATATTCAAAAATTTAAAATTAAATACCTTAATATAAAAACCCCAAACATATGCCTCTATTTTTCTATGACTTTAGTTAATTATATACCTCAATGTGCTATTTTCCCAAATACAGATTGGGGGAAATGATAATGCCTGTTCCTGATGGTATTAGTCACAGCAGTGTTTGACATACTAGTATGTATTTGCTGTATATTAATAATATGTGTTACAGTTAAGTCCAAATTAAAGATAGATATGCATATATTAGACCAGTGTTTTGTTTTGATGTTTCTTTCTGGAACACGGGCTTGAAGAAATTCTGAGAAACTCAACTACCTTGAATCTAAATCTACCTAGCGTACATATTCCATGATACACTTCCCAGGAGGGTAGTTAGCATTTTAGTTATGTTTGTAAATGGTGATGTTTACTCTATGTGTATTTTCATCTCTAATATTCTTATGGCTTGAGTTTGTTTGTAGGGTTTTATAAAAGTAGAGTAAAAATGAACACTTCTATGCTTGAGTATAGTTCAAGTTAAACAACATGCTAGACTATAGACAGAACTGCACGTGCTCGCAGTGTGTCTGCTTTTCTTTCAGACCACTAAAAATTTGGTATTAAAGCAAGGGCCACATGTTTCTCTGAAAATTTCCTACCCATCCCCATTAAAAATAGATTTGAAAGATTTTATTTCATCACTGACCACCTAGTTACTACAGGGCCAAAGAAGGTAAGTAACAAGTTCCCCACTCCAATTTAAAAGACAAAGCATGTCACTAAAATACAAAACTGAGAATAAGTCAGATTTCTTTTAAAATAAATGATAGAAAAGGGAGAAGCATTTCAGGCTTAAAAATAAAAAATTGGCAAATAGGCTGTCATGGCTGAACACTCACAATCAGTGAGGACAAACTAAAATACCTTAGAGTCTGGATCTCTCCCTGTTTTCCATTATATTAACTTGTCTGTAGCATTTCCACCTTATAAACTAAGGACAGAGATGAGTTAATGTCTTAGTGCAGCCAACATCAATAATGGGAACTGCATTGACAACAAAGCCAAGAAGCAGTTTTTTTTGTTTTTTGTTTTGGTTTTTTGAGACAGGGTTTCTCTGTATACTGTCCTGGAACTCACTTTGTAGACCAGGCTGGCCTCGAACTCAGAAATCTGCCTGCCTCTGCCTCCCAAGTGCTGGGAGTGCTGGGATTAAAGGCGTGCACCACCACCGCCCAGCTAGCACTTTTTTTTTTATTTTGTTACTACCGCTAACTTGATTGAAACTATGTGAGAAGAGTAAATTTACCTTTATGGTAGCATTCAGCCCTATATGTAAGCTAGGGAAATCTTTCAATAATATTATGTAGAATACAATTTAGGCCTCTCAGTTTGATCCTCAGCAAAGGGAAATAGGTCTTGATTACTTAACATTTTTTTCCTTGTACACAATATCTCTTGAGAAATGCAATCGAATGTTTTATGGATCTAGGCCTTCAGAAAAATATTTTTATTGAGGAAACTTTATTAATACCTTCCTTAGTACCTCCCTTGGTAGTTCTTTGAAAAAAGAAAACAACAAACCTATTTTGATTACTAAGAATACTCTGCTATATATTGTTTTTAAATCCGGTCTTCAACAAAATATAGGAGAGAACACATGTTCCTTAACAAGTTGTATATTGAGTAAATAAATGGGCTCCTTTGTGAAAGAAACAATAAAAATACCCCTGATTTTGCTCTGATATTAAAGCTTGAACTATCCCTAAAGTGGGAAGAAAATTATAAGTTAAATAGTAAGCTAAGCAGTTATGCAACTATCCCTTAAGTTTATTTTAACTTAACCCTTGTGAATACTTCACACAAAAATACATACACAAGAGCAAATGAACTATACAAACTAAATATCCAGCAGGAAAAACAAGTACAAATTAAAAGATGTATAAGTTGTTAAGTGGCTGATTAGGTTATCTGCATAATCACAGAGATAACAAAAACCATCTTAAAATTGACAAAATTATTCTAGCAGTTCATTTAAACATAGAAGACATCAGCAATCTATAAAATGGTCAAATGGGTAACATGCAATAATTGGTACAATGACCAATAATATTTATTGAATTTAAACTATTTACTGTTGTAAACATTTTAACAAAAGCATGAGATCTAAATACAGTCTTTGACAATTCCAACAAAATAAGTGGTATGTTTAAAAAATAAAGCTGATGAGCAATAGATTCATCGATTTTATATATTGTCTTTCAACAGTTCCAGAAAGAATAGCATGGTATTTTTAAAAAGTATGCAGCAAGATTGTTCCTATTATAATGTCAAACTCTGGAAACTGTAAATACAAAGAAAGTCAGTGAACAGTCAAATGGTCATGTTCATAAGGAAGAAATTACAGTAATAACTAACTGTCCGCGATCCAGTTAAATTCTGTTGTCAATAGAATGCATTTCCTTGTCAGTTGATTTCATAGTTCCTTTTCCAAGAGACAGCAAAACTTTGGCAATTGGATATACTGAAAATATATTTTCAAAGTTCAAGACACAGCCAGTCATAGCATTTTTGTTGTTGTGAAGGGAACACCAAGGCTCAGAGTTTGGTAGAGATTCATGTGGAAAAAGTGCACAATATTCTGCACAGATAGCTTACAAAGGTGCTGGCAGTTACTGTTCAGCAGAATCTTGGGTTTTTGCTTGCATAGCTCACACATCACTGGAATGTGGAAAGGTGTGCTATTTTTTTTTTTTCCTTTCTTTCTTTCTTTTCCTTTTTGGCAAGAGCAAAGGAGACATGGTGATGTGAATTACCACATTGGGCATGCTGAATCCATGCAGAACACCAGGCTGCTACCTGATGTCATTGGTTTTTGTATACTGGTTTTGTTTTTGTTGAAGCAGTTCTGTTATTGCCAAAAGCTTTTTCAGTACATGCTAGACACAGGAGAAACAGTGGGGGGAAAAAAATCACTAAGCAAATAAAGAGCCTAAAATTTCAATTATAGGATTTATTAGTTTTGATAAAAGGTACTGGGATTCTATTCAAGACATAAACTGAGTATTTTTAGTTGTAACCAAAATAGAGATCTTACTATGCTAAATTTTGTCATTATAAACCTTGAAAAAATCTATGTTAAACAATAGCAATGTTTTCCAATTGTACTCTTAATTAGTTAGGACTGCTAACTAACTACTCTAGACTTGCAGGCTAATTTGCAGAATTTCTACGAGATAAGAAGTCAGTGCAATGGTAGCATTTACTGCCTTCTGAAATCATGGGAGATATTAATCAGACTTAGGATGGGTGTATCTTGATATATACTTTCCTATGTGATACCCCTTTCTCCCCATTTAACTACCTTAGCTCAAGAGAGACTATTTCCAGTGACTTAATCACTAAGTCCATTAAAATATCTTTACAGTTCCATTAGACAGCAAAAACCTAATGTGCACTAATGTTTTTTAAGGTGTGAGTTATGTAACATACCAACTTGAATCACTATAATAAAGTATCATCTGTAGTTATTTTTCACATTTCTCATATAGTTCTGTGCTTCACAAGTAATTTTGCTCACACACTTGGTATTAGCATAACTGAAAGGGTACTATGCCTTCTTACTACTAACAGTAACTCACTTGATAAAGTATGAACACAGCCATTTTGTAAAAACCTACCTGCTGTACACCACGCTCATTACTGAGTGTTCTCAGTTCATCTGAATGAGCTACACAAATCTCATGCAATGCTGCTAAGTCACGAGACAGGTCAGTTCTAGAATGCTCTGTAGTGTCCGGAAGTTCAGGTACATTCTTTAAGGGAATCATAAAACTGCATTTAGAAATAAAAATCCTTGTAGTCTCTTCTAAAGTTATCCTAACTAAGTATAAGACATAAATTTGTACAAAAATTTTTATTCAAGTAATTCTGCTAACCATGGGTTATAAAACCTCTATTTACAAAGAAACCAGGTTCTACAACTTTCATAGAATGACAGTGTGAAATTTTTTTTAATTTAGAGCATATGCAAAATAAATATCATAAATACTACTACAGTACTCTTATCTAAATTAACCAACATCTAAAGAACTAAATTATGAAAGTATAATAAAAATCCACTGTTTGCAATTTCTATGGACTGTGCTCAAGATAATTTCTAAAATATGGAATTATTGGACATTAATGTGTTTAAGCTTCATGAAGTAACTTAGCCATAATAATAAATTTATAATACTGTATTATTGCATTAAATGTCAATACTATCTTAGGCCTTGGAGTAAAATTTAACATGTGGTAGAATTAACAATCGTGGATGTATGTACTCCACTTTTTTAATGATAATGCTTGTTAAACATTTCTAAAAATTGAACATTTTAGTTTTTCAAAGAAATACACATTTCTTTTAATTAAATCAATTATTTACTAAGTTGATTTAATGAATAATAGATTACAAGGAAAAAACTGCTTATCTTCACAGAGCTTGTGGGTTAGTAGAAAGGACAAAAAAAAAAAAAAAAAAAAAAAGCAGCTCAGGGAAAAGTAATGACCCTTATTTATTTAATTTTTATTAGATGTACTCCTAATAGAATCTTTGCAGAAGTTCACATTAAAAGTTTCTTATAAATATAGAGCTGATGTTGTCCGCCTTCCTCTTAACCCCATTTGTTTGCCAAAGAGGGTTTTTGATTTGTTTTAAAATGAATCACTGAGTAGGAATACACTACAACAACTGAATCACCTATACTTTTATGACATAAACTTGGCTACACATGTGTGCTAATTTCAGCTTGGTCTCCATGTACACATACCACATTATGAATATATTTACTTAAAAATTCATTCGGTGTTAGAAATGTACTGTATATGAGGTAGAAAATTTAACTTTACTATTTAGGGTCTCAGAATTTATGAATATATTCAATTTTGTATCAGTTTAATTTATAAAAGCTCAAGTGAGGCATAATAATTACATTATTTCATTTCGTTCTAACTTTAGTTCCAATATAAATGGCTTCAAATCTTGTTTCAGCTACAACTTAAAAGGCTAATAAATCCAACAATAGCTAAAGGGTATGAATGAAAAGACAGTCTGAAAGGTGACTAGTTGAAAGCCACAATTGTGTATGCTTGACATAAATAAGAATAAGTGAAAAAAACATTTTGGGTAAAAAAGATTTTATTTTGAAGTCCTGGTTTTAAAATATAAAGATTATTACTTATATGGCTAACCTCATTCTCAAAGAACTTGAAAATTATATACATACCCCAAGTTCATCTAAAAACATGATCATGCGATGTTTATTACTTTTTATGAATGGATTGACACCTTCCATATAAGGCTCCTAAAAAATTAAAAACTTCCATAAGGCTCCTAAAAAATTAAAAACTTCCATCTCATATACCTTAAAAGAACTGTTTACAACAAAAACTATACATGTTGCAAGAATTAGTATTTACTCATGCAAAATTTCTAATATAAATACTTTCGTGGAGGAATGTAGGTATTTAATGAAAAGATTCAAAATTAAATTACAAAGTAAATTATAAATTAAAAATCATTAAACATATAGCTTGGCAGACCCAAATTGTTCACATGTAGATCTAGAATTAATTCCTGATAAATTATGAAGAATCCAACACATTATAGGGAATTAAAATACAGTGAAACCAAAAACTCCCTATGACTGCAAAATACGCTTTGTGTTTCAGGAAAATTCAAACAATAACCCATAAATATAAACTACTTAAACTAAAATCCTAACCCACTATAATTTACAATTTCTAGTTAGTCAACATCAGGCTTTAAATGGGATGACGTTTAATTGGAAATCCCAAAGATGTAGACATGAAATTTAGAAGAACAATAATGAAACAAAAGAACACCCCTAGCAGATGAACAGAGATAAGGATCTGTGGGACTGCAAAGATATCTCTGCATTAAGAACACTTGCTACATTTGCAGAGGAGGACCAGCACTCATATGGTGACTTACAACTGTTATGTTCCTGAGAATCTGGTGTCCTCTTCTGGCCTATGTAGGCACAAGGAACATACCAGTGCACTTAACATGCATACAGGCAAAATACTCATACACATAAAAGTGAATAAATCTTTTTAGAAAAAAATGAATCTGGCAAGAAATAATAACCAATAATGGAATATAGGACAAAAGCCTGGAATGTGTATTTAATTATTAACCATACCCCAAAATTTAGGACAAGTCTGAGTGGTAAGAATACCTGTTACATCTGAACATCAGTTAAAGGACTGCATACTGACTAGTGGTATGTACATGTGAATTTGTGAAGAAATTTGTCATATACTAAGTCACAAAAGCAGTTAACTGTATCATTCCAGTCATGTTTTGAAGATCTGGTATATATTGCGAATTTAAATTTCCATTTAAAATGTTATTAATTTAAGTATCAAAATATGTTTACCTTAGCTCCAAATTCCACGAGATTTGCTAAATTCTGCACAGATTTAGCCACTAATGTCAGTGTTCTTGCAGCAATAGGAGATGGGGAATCTAGAAGAAAATTGGTACAGCCAATGACACCGACTCCAGGGGTTACTTTCAGATAAATGGTCAAACAGTATTACCACTAAAGAGAAATATTAAAAGTGCCAACAGTCCTTTATTCAGAATATATTCACAATAATCCTTGAAAATGTATCACTTAATTCAAAAGAACTTGAATTAAAAGGGGAAAATTGAACATACTTATCAGTGCTTCTTGTTTTGTGAAAAGTATAAACTTGAGTAATTTCCAAGTGGCTGATATTTCAGAATACTTCCAAAAAGCTGCTTTATTGTTAAGAAGACTGTCACTCTACAAAACTTTCAGACAGTGCCCAAAGCTAATTCAACCCATGTAGGGGAGCATTTTGCAATCTTAGCAGTTCCCTGTTCCCAACATTATTTGCAGGCTACTAGTTTACTTTATGGATCAGTTTTTGAGTTCATGAAATAGTTCCCCGTAGAACATAGAAAATGGAATGTAAATGTAAAGTATTTGTAGCTACCAAATAGAAACTGACAAGGCCCTACCCATGTCCATGGACAACCTTGAGTTTCTGATCTGATGGCTATTTTCTTACCTGAGTTTTATCAGGTACAAGGGTTGAACCCAGGGCCTCATGTATACTCTGCCAGTGTTCCACCAGTATAGCTACATTCTCAGTCAGCTACTATTAATATTTTGACTCACTGTTTTGGATTGTATTGTAAAATGTAACACAAAATTAAAGTGGCAGTTTAAGACCAATGTTTAGATAGAGCACCCCAAAATTCTAAGCCTTTAAATTTTTAAAAAGTTAAGAGTATTTTGGTGTGGGTATGTACAAATGAGTGCAGCTATCCACAGAAGCAAGACCAGTGTCTGATCCTTTGGAGATGGAGTCATAAGTGGTTGTGAGCTACTTGACATGGATGTTCCGAAGTGAATTCAGGTCCTCTGTAACAGCAGTATATGTTCTTAAACACTGAACCATTACACCCAGTCTTTTATTCTTAATATGCATGATTTCAATCACCTTAGTATTAATAAAAAGGAACTGCAGGAATGTGATGAGTATAAACATAAAAATATTGAAAAAAACTATGGTCTTCCTTTTGATTTTAAGATCAAAGGGACTCTTTTAGACTCACAATTCATGCATATGGGCATTGTAGGTACATACCACTGTGTTTCATGACATAGTCTGGCTACAAAGTCCAGACTTGCCTTGGGCTTTTTTGTACCTTAGCCTCCTAAGTAAGTTCTGTAATTATGGAATTACAGAACGCAGTCCCACCTCAAATAAATTTTAATACAGATTTCAGGTTCAAAATATGAGCATAAAAATGATTGTTTCCTTCTATTAATATTAATGGACTCATTTTAACACTAGAGTAATAAACATCAATACTTTTTCTTAAGTTTACAAATCTTAAATTTTTTTCTGTGGACAATGAGTGAAAAGCAAAATGGGATCAAGCTTATTAAGAATCTTGGGCTATCTTTGTAAGTGTTCTCAGATTGCTAATGTGGCCACACATAGGTTTTTAACCTGATCTTAGCAGAAAGTTTACCTTCCAGTAACCTGATGTAGACAAAGGACACAAGAGCCCTTCCCAATCTCCTACAAACACTTGTCAGAGCCAGCAGGCCAGCAAGAGTGGTAAGCGTGCTTGCCACCAAGCTTGATGTCCTGATTTCAATCCCAGGCACTCAGATGGTGAAAAGAGACAGTCATCTCCCAAGAGCTGACCTCTGACTCCTACACATGCTCCATAACAAGCAAATGCCCATGCATAAATACATGTGCTCAAGTGACTACAATGTAGACTTTTGAAAATAAAAAAATGAGTCACAAGACAGAAAAATCTAACATGTTAGATACTAAAAGACAAGGCAGGGAATAGTATTTTATTTGTATCTTGAATTTTTTTTAAATTTGATTTAAAAGGCAAGTGTTTTTCATCAAATATGAAAATACTGATTATTTTCTCATTTGAAAAATATATTAAAAGGTAATTACCTGAGATGATATTAAACATCCTTGGATTCAGGATAGCAGGGCAGATAAGGCGAAGAAAAACAAAACCACTAATTGGAAGGAAAAAAATTTTTCTTTTAAAAAACTTACATTAAGAAGCATAACATTTACTCTCAACATAGGGAAGCCTAAATAAAGTTATTAAGAAACTTACAAAGCAAACTTACAGACTAACTTTGGAAAATTTGCACATAAATCTCTTATCTGTTTATAGTAGATTAGTAGTTTGTTTTCTGCTAGAGGAAGCAGTTTATTAAAAACATTGAGATTTGCTGTAAGATTATGAAAAGTCAAATAAACCTTTTATAGATACATTCTGTAAGGTTTCAATCATCCACTCTCATCTGTCTTTTAAAGTTTATTTAAACAAACAAAATCCATGAGAGTAAATTAAGTTGGTTATAACAAAACTGCTCACAACTTATATAAACAGTCTGATACATACACCTGAACCAATGAAAATGTATTCAGTAAACACTCAAAGGTTTTCAATGATACTACAAATTCTAAAGTTTTCTTTAAAAGTTGTTAAATTTCAAAATAACAGAACTTATGGCGTATCAACAGCGGCTATGGTTGACATCAGTTTCACTTTGAGAACTGCAGTTTAAGCTTCAATAGATATCCCACTCTGTATATGTTGTCATGTAAGATCAATTTTCACTTCTTAAAGAATATGTGGTAATTATTAACCTTGACAAGCATTATTCCCCATAGTTTTTAAGTTCCTTCTACAGATTACTTACAACAATTAATAACTCTTCACATTTTGGTGTTTTTTTTTCCCCATAGTAAAGGTTTCTGCATAAGGTTTTCTGAAACATTTTGATACTTTAGTAGGGTCTGGGAACTAGAAACCTAAATCTCAGTGAAAAATTTTTTTTAAATTTTTAAGGTGATTTGAAATTGAATAATACATGCTTACCACACAATTTAAAGATGATTAGGAAGAGAAATCACGTCAGGCACAAAAGCCTCTAAAGTACACTGTCATTAATAATCCAACCAGAGGACTCCCTGCTGTATTAGTTTGACAGTTATACATATTTAAAGCACATTTAACGTACAGAACAGTTTATTGTACATCACACTCAGCTTTTGCTGAAATACTGTGCTTTTCATTTTCTTCATTCCTAGAATTTTTCAGTATATCTTGGCACAGATGGGTTTTGGTCAGCTGTTTTATTCAGTGGTAGGAATCAAATTCAGGACCTCTTAGTGTTAAGCTAGTACTCTACCACTGAGCTATGCCCTTAGGCCACTATTAGAAATTCTGTCTGAGAGAAAAGTAGAATTCTTCAGAAACATGTCTTTAAAACTCATTTTACATCTGTACATGTACTGTGTATTTTCCATAATTACTAGAAAATTGCGATATTTGAGGTATTTCTATTAAATTTCTAGTCACTGTGTGCTAGCTGAGATATGCTTACCAAAATGTTTGAACAAGATTTTTAAGATGGTTTTAGAAATTAAGTTTATAACTTAAGCAAACAGTTTAATCTCTCTAGATCTGCTTCCTCGCTGGATAATGATAATGATCGCTGCCAAAGCAGTTCTTAATGTACTATGACCAGACTGAATCAAACTTCAGAATTACAAGGTACGGCTGGAGATCCTACATGCTACAAACAAATTAAAATCCAGATGGTTCAATTACTATATTTCTCCAAGCAACAAGTTTCTATATTTTTGCCTATATAAACAAATCAGTGTGTGTTCTAAACAATATCTATGACGAAGAAGTGACTCTTACCTAACAACTCTTGTTCTCATGGTGTTATTTGTAGGCCACTTATGCTGAACTGATTTCTGTAAACACCCATAGATATATCTCAGTGTCCTGCCAAAATAACATAAATGTCTTAATACAGAAAGTAAACATCATCATAATCTAGTAGTAACTAACATTTTAATTTACCCAAACTGTATTCCATATTTTAATGCATTTGGCTTTCTCATCTAAAAATGGTTTTGTCAAAAGTAATGAGAAACACATTCAGTAATGGATGTAGAAACATAATCCAGTATGCTTAGCTCAATGAATTGTAAATTCTGTGTTAATGAAAAGTATGAAACAAGTTATTAGAAATGAGAATAGATTTAAACGTCTTTTTTGTTTGCTGGAAATCTAATGCTAGGCAAGAAATAACCACTAAATTTCCAGATACTGTTCCCCAGATTTCAGACATGTCAATCACTCCCTAAGCTAAAATATAAGCCAGACTTACTTTGTCCACAAAAACATACAATCTAATTTGTAAATACATGTGTTTAGGCTGGCCTAAACTCATGCTCTTCTTGCCTCAACCTGGGATTACAGACAATGTGCCACAATGCCTGTAATTTTATTTAGCTTCTTAAATAGTTATTTTACTCATTCTTTTACTCTCTTTTCCTTAAATATAATCCATCTTTTAAGGACTAAAAGTCTGAGTATAATGCCAAGATAATAAAAGTCATTCATTAAAAGACAAAACGAAAATTTGACAACTTACGGTGGAAGTATTTCTGAAGCCATGAATATTTTCTCCACAAGCTCTGAAAGTATACTCAATAGGTGTGCTAAATTAGTGTTCACATCTTCATTTTTTTCTAACTTTGACGGACTTAACTAAGAGAAATACAAATTTATTTTTTGAGATGATTGAATTTCAAGTAAACTGTGGTAAATGAGCAGCTGTTTTCAAAGCTGTTACCTGTTCCACATATACAAATGCAGTAAGTTTGCTAAAATTAGTTTCTCAACTGAATATTTAACTACTCAGTTCTGTTTATATGAGAAGAAAAGCTGTTTTTAACGAGGTTTAACTTAGTGGCTAAGGAAAATAATCAAAATATATTAAGTAAAATCACAACCCTTCAAGTACACCCCTCCTCCCCACCATCCAACTGTTCTGGTCTGCTAGATTTATCTGCCAATCTGAAAGGCTATGTCAGCTTTCATAGTAAGGGTAATTAAGGGATTACCCTCAACTTAAGTCACTCATTTTGTTGTGGCAGAATTAACATTTTACAGCTCCAAGTGTTGAAAAGTATTTCCTTATTTTACTGACACTATATCAAGCCTAGAAATTTATACTATCTTTCTTTGAAATTGTTCTGCAGCATTCATAAAGTAGAATAGTCATTTACGAGTGATTCTACTCATAATGGTGTGGGTTGCCTATAAACTCACAGTGGAACCTTAATCATCTTTAAAAGATGATTTCATCATCCTTTAATCCCATCTTATATAAAATAACTGAGAATTCCGTCTAGGGAGCAGATGCTAGAACGTATCACTCAAGGTAAGCACCCTGCAAGTTGGCTGCTGACATGGCATTATCCATGTGGGGAATTCCATAGCCAATGTCACACGATGTGCAAGCCATAACACGAGCCTCCAAGAATTCTCGTACAATTAACTTCAGTCATAAGACTTAGGTTCCATTCCCAGGATACTTTTTGTATATATCAAATCATCCAAATGTTTTTAAATACTTCCTTTTTTCCACTAACAGATACTCAACATGTACAAAAGTCCCTAGAAAAGTGTTCAATTTATGGTTATGCACATTTTCTCAAAGTAAGGTATGCTTGGTAATTAATATAATAAAAGGAATGTTCAAAGAGGTTTGTATGTGCTCAAGGAGAGGTGGATTATAAATATATTAGAGAACACGATTGTACTGATAAATTTCAGAAATGATGTACTTTCCTAAAGATGTAATTTTTTTAAAAGTTCTCATTAAAATATGCTATTTGCTGCAAAGATTAAAAATATAAATTCTTACCTCACATGATTGCTTGCTTTCCATAATCTTTAAAATGGAGTCTTTCAAAGCATGATGAACAAATTGTGTGGCAGTGGCTTTCATATACTGCTCCATCAAGGTACTTGCAAGTGTTGTAGCTCGAAATAGGGTAGTGGCTTCATCTACACAAAAATGGATGTTTCATTGTATTTACAGAACTGTACTAATATAAGTAAGCTGGAAATTAAATTAATTTTCTTCAGTAATGTGCTTTTCACATACATATGTTAGGGTTAACATGCATTAATTCACCTGACCTTAGAGTGAATTAAATCATGACTTTCATAAGTAAGAAGAAATAAACACCATCATGTTCATATGAAAAGATTCAAAATAGTTCTACAGTGTGTTGAATATCAGTTTGTGATAAACAGAAGCTTTCTACTGATTTCATAACCAAAAACAAATTATTTCATCTCTGTGGTGGTTTGAGTAAGAATTATCTCCAAAGGCTCAAATATTTGAATGCTTATTTACCAAGAGTTACACTATTTGAAAAGATTAGAAGGATTAGGAAGTTTGCCTTTATGGAGGAAGTGTTGTCACTAGAGATGGGCTTGAGGTTTCAAAAGCCCATACTAAGCCTAGAGTCTCTCTCTGTGCCTACAAATCAGAATATAGCTCTTGGCTACTGCTACAGTGTTTGCCTACATGCTGCCATGCTTAATACTGTCATAATGATAAAAGATTAAATCTCTGAAACTTCAAGCAAGGCACCAATTAAATGCTTTCTTTTACAAATGTCACGATATAAAAAAAGTATGTACCATTTTATCTCCTCCTTGACATTAATTTTTGTAATTTTTATGGTTAAAGAAGGCAAGGATTGTCAGCAAATCAAAGTGCTGGGAGAAAATAGATTAGGAATCTGTGAAAAACATAGTAGTATGTTACAGTGGCCTTGGAACTGATATAGAATATAGAAATAAAATATACTAGTATTTTATGACTTCTACTCATGAGTTACTAAGTACAAACTCAGGTAATATAAATATTACACCACTGTTGATCACACACAGAGTCAATGATCAGAACAAAGAAATAATTTTTCTTACAGCTTCTAATATTTATCTGACATGACAATTAGAAATAACAATCCATTCCCATATTAAAGAATCTCACATACTTATAAAATTAGTTAATAGTTTAATATAAGGAGCATATATGTTTGATATATAACATCTAACTTCTTAAAAATATATATCCATAGGTACAGAGTCAAAATTTAGAGCTAAGATGAAAGGATGGACTATCCAGAGACTACCCCATTCTGGAGTCCATCCCATCATCAGCCACCAAACCTAGATACTAATGCTCATGCCAGCAAGATTCTGCTGAAGGGACCCTGATATTGTGGATTCTTATGAGG
>NC_034600.1:16732348-16746333 GCF_900095145.1 Mus pahari
TTTCTTGTTTGTTTGATTGATTATTAAAGAGGAGACAGGGTCTTAATATGTACCTCTGGATGTCCTGGATAGACCAGAAATATACCTGCCTCTGCCTCCTGAGTCCTGNGATTAAAGGCATGAACTAAAATAAATAAATAAATAAATAATAAATAAATAAATAAAAAATAAAGATATATGTCCATATATTACCTTCCATACTTATCTCTTTGTCATTTAGTGTGCATAACAACAATGATTCAAGCTTTTCATGAAGAAATATCTTCAGTAGGATGCTGGCCAGTAGTGTTCGATCTTGTCCACAAACATGTGATAAAGCATAGACGACGTGAAGTTCCTTTTGCAGTATGAGCTAAAAGTGACATAAGTAAAGACTGCTGAAAGTATATAACGAGACCAAGAAAACATATTTATTGAATACAGTTGTTAAAAATTGACTTTATAGCCTATATGTTTCTAGTCTCATTAAGATCAAAATCACAGTATGTATTTTTTACATCTGGCTACTACTCTGCCATTATTATAGGGTGTTACTATTTAACTTAATGGATTTTTATTGAATAGTAAATATTTGTTTAAAATGATTGAACTAGTAAACAATACCTCTTTAAATTCACTGTACTCTTCTTCTGGCATGATTTTTTCCATGGAGTATCGTGCTCGAACACGCAAAGATCCTGGTTCAATACCTTTAAGTGGTATATGGGAACTTAGCAGAAACCACTCATCTGTTGCATGTCCTTTCTGTAACCTGCTCAACTGGCAACGCATAAATACTACAAAGAAAAAACAAATTACTGTATTAGAAAACCACTATAGGCATATAATAAACTTTTCTTGATAATCCTTTTCTCTAGTTTTAAATGCTGTTCATTAAGCAAGTTTTCAACACTACCACAGTCACCACTTAACTTTTTTTCTTCATTTACTGAAGGCCTGTTATGTGGCATTTTGTTGTAGTGTGAGAACATGGGATTGAAAAATGATTGAGACTTAATGTCTGACATGCATGCAAAATGTCTTAAGCTATCAAAGAGGATGAAGTTCAAGTGCTGCAACAGTGAATAGTACCTTTGGACATAAGGATAAGTAAATCAGCCTAGGGGAGTTAACAATCTGTTCCAAACAGAAAAGTGTGTAGAGTTAGCTAGTGAGGTATAAAGGGAGAGGAATAAAGACCACATCCAAATAGAAATTATGACATTTTTCTGTGCCATTACTGCAATGTTATCATGTAAGTAATGGAGAAACACATTTAAAAAAAAAAAGGTAAGCAATTACAGATTAAACATTCTATTCAGAGAGGTACATGTTTTGATTTGTCATATTACTGTTTACCCTAAAACCCTGAATTGTAAGAAGACATAAACCTAAGTCACCCTGATGTGAATCATTAGATCACACTGTCATCTATCTATTCTACCAATAATGTGGGAAGAAATGTACTGCTTGGAATAGGATCGGAGCATCTGCTATTAAGCACCTAAATTTTCTGTATGTGTGTGTGTGTGTATGTGTGTGTGTGTATATATATATATATATTTTTTTTTTCATCTTTGCAGGTTTAGGTTTTAATCCTCAGCATGCTAGACAAATACTCTACCACTGAGTTACATAGCTCTAGTCTTAACAGTACCTTTAATATGTAAAGTGTAGGAAATTAGGGAACACTAAAAAAGTAAAGAGGATAAAAAAATAATCACCACTACCATTGTCTGATCTTGTTCTTTGGGAACAGGAAAGTGGGTATTTGTATATTTTAAGTTGTAAGGACTTACAGTATATACACTTTAGCCATGTTGTTTTTTTCTTTCCTTCATAATTTCTTCTGAACAATCAATATTTAGAAACAAACTGTTATATAGCATGTGTTTCACTTCCATTTTGACACCTTATAAATTCTAAAAATATATACAATATGCTTTTATTACTTTAGAAAGCTTCATAATCAACTTACAGATGTCTGGATCTTTGCTTTTCTTTGTTTTATTACTAAGTGTGATTTCAAATCTATTGATGTCAGGAGGAAGATCGCTAAAGAAGCAAGGAAAAAAATTAGAAAAACGTTCTAGTATCAAACTACCTTATTTCTGTTTTAAAAATTCAGTGTGTTAGATTTAAAATAAGATTAATAATCCATTAAAACAAAATTAGGAAATACAGAAAGCATTTTGTCATTGATTTTGAGTAATTCAAATATGAAAAAAGCTAACAGAAAATACTATTAAAACACCTAGAATACAATAGAAACTTAAACAGATAATTTATATATAAACAGCAAGAGGATAAATTACATTTAATCAAAATATAATTATGATTCTAAAAACTGATTGCATATGACAAGATATGACTTACTCAAAGACAAACTCCTCTGACCATACTGGATTTTGCCCCTCCCTTGCATGAGTTTTTGCTACTTGGACACTATTCAAGTAGATGTTACAATATGGATTAGTAAAGTGTTTTACTGGTAGTTTATGGGCTTCTTCAATGTGTAAAACAAGGCTGCTGACCTAAAGAGAACACAAAAATTCATATCCAACATTTCAAGACCTGTATATGAGGCTTTTAAATCCAAAAAAATAATGACTTTTTTCCTTAATATTTAAAAGAAAACAACCTTTGCTAATCAACTATCACCATCCAAATCAAAACTACAAATATGGTATAAACATACTTATATGTAATGTACAGTATAAGCAAACATATGCTTACATTAAGATTTCACTATTCTAATAAGAGTCTTATGGGTTAAGGTATTCTAAGACACCAATTTTACCTTCTAACATTTCAAAAAAGACAGTAATTCCAAGAAACTAACTTATCTCCAGTGTGGGTACCAGACATGACCATCTACTATTGCTTTCTCTACATCAGTTATGTCGCCTCCTACAAGTCAGTCTCGGAGCCTCTCCTTTTTCACACGTAAATGTAGAAGGCTACATGCTATGCTAATGATTGGGAACAATCCACAGCAGATCAACTGATATATCAAAGGGATTCAATATATTAGCTGTGATTTTACATGTACAAATATATATGACAATTTGAGTATATTGAATATTTAAATCATAACTACAATTAAATGTCCTTGGGACAAAACCCAGGTTTTATATTACAAAGAGTATTTAGTTACCTAAAGAAACAACTATTTTATACACTTCCAATAAAATAGTATGCTAAACTCAACAAGCTTACTAGAAATATCCGTTTACAGCAAAGCTATAAAATGCCAAAAAGACTAACCTTTCTACTCTTAAGAAATGTTAGCAAAAAAGAAAAAACAGAGCAAAGTAAAAAGAAAATTAACATTACAGTTAGACAAAATGAAGTATCACCTGACGAAGGCGTTTATTGGATGTCCCTGGGCTACTTTTCCTTAAACTGCAAAATGCTTGCAGACCTTTCATCCAATCCTACACACACAAAAAAAACAGAAACAAAGCATTACAAAGAAACAGACATGAGTTTATGCAATTATCAAATTATCTTTTATACTTGTTATTTGCCATTCATACTCTGCAATTCCTACTCTCAAAATATTTCTTTCTGTCCTACCAAAGTGAAACAACAACACAAAATAGTTTCTAAGTCAAAGGGCCTACTTAGGATCCAAAGTATTATGGTCATTTGGTTCATATCTAGGCCTGGCAGATGATGTTCTATTCCCAGACACTTACGTTCAATTTTTGATCTAATTTATTTTTCACAGTTTCCTCAGAAAAGAGCCATATTTGTACAAAATACAGTTAAACACTCTGAAATACTACAACTAACTGGCTTACTTTTAGATTATACTAAGAATATCTCTAACTTTTGGAAATGTAATGAAATGATTAGTTTCAACTGAATTCATAGAGTATTTAATGGTCAATTTTAAAGGGCACTTTTCATTCCTCATAACACTTCACTGTGTGTGTGTCTGTGTGTGTTAAAAAGAAAAAAATGCTAAAAACTATTAACAAAAACTTTGACATGGAGTAAACTCCATAAGACTTTAGACATGCTTTCATAATTCTGTACTATGGCAGTTTTGTATGCTAGTTAATAAGGAAAGTTAGACTAATACAAAGATATTACTAGTTTAGGAAAAAGTGATCTTACCTCTGCTTGTTCTGGAGTTTCTCCTGCAAAGTAAAAGATGTAATGTTCTTCACTAAAGTGCTGAACTACTATTTGAAAACAGTTTGGCCTTGGAACACATGCACGCAACACAGGAAAAAAAAAAAGAAGAAAAATTTATTTAGAAACAAAAAATATTTACACCAACTTTTAAAAGTCACAAAGTATAATTTAAGATTGCTATAATTTTTAATTTACAGAAGTTGGCATTTCATTCGGCCAAATTAAAATATCATGTATAAATTTTGCAAAATTGAAATTTTGTCATTCAATATTTAAAATAAAGAGAAAAATTAACATTAAACTGCATTACAAAGAGAAAAGCGATAAAAATTTTAAGTAGAATTTCTAGAATTACACTAAATTAATAAACAGACACTGTATGCATGCACTGAAAAGAGAAATGATCTTACTTGAAAAATGTTAATACTTATCTCTAAGCAGACTAGAGTTTGAATTGTATTATAATTTTCTATTTTTAAATATTTTACAGACTTGATTTTTTTTATTTATTAAAACAGAAAAACCATCTCTGCTATACCACTTGCTCTGTAGTTTAATGAATACAGTGTTTGTTTATATTCCTCCAGTATGAAATAAGCTTGAAATTGCTTAATAAAATGTTTAACAAGGAAGTGTTCAGAACTCAGTAAGTATTTCTTTGTTACTGTAGACAAAGATTTTTATCATGCTTTGGGAAGATACTAAAATAATGGAAAATTGTGAACTGAGAACTAATTTAAATATACAGTAATCTAATTGAAATATGATTAGAACTATCTATCTAGACTGGAAAAATGTACAGTAATAACAAACGACCATGTGAAGATATGAAGAACAGCACACATTGGGAAACTTGAGGATAAGCTCATTGTGAAACGAGATTGACAATCCCCATACCGTTTCTTTCCAACCTTTCCATATGATATGTGGGAATGGCCAAAAGCTATGAAGCTGATGTGCTAAGCAGAAAGCAGCAAGTGAAAGGCTATCCAAAATCCCCAGAAGTTCCACCATGATTGGGGAAGAAAATAGAACTCAGGTCCCTCAAGGAAAAAAACTTTTGTGTTAGACACTTCAAAATGACTACATTGTCACATAAGAAGGCCAAACCAAAGTGAGGCTGATTTTCCCAACTTCAGAACTCAGCCTTCACTTGATCACCATAGGGTGTAAGAACAATACCTTCTGGAAGCAGTAACATCATTCAAAGCTTTTCACAGAAGATGTCTCTCATTCGTGCAAACATTAGCAGATATAAGACCCCAAAACAAATGAAAGGTGAAAAGGAAAAGGACAGCAGAGGACAAATAGCCAAATACAGTTTACTAGTAGGTAAAACTTAAATCTTAAAACGAGCCAACAGAAACAGTACAGATGAAGAACTCGAACATCTATAAAAATATTTAACTTCTCAACTGAAAATGTGATCAATAAAACGCGTCAGAGAACTTAACTGAAGATGAATAGATTAACGAAATGAGCCATCAAAAGGAAGTACCTAGCTTGAAGAAGAGGTCATAAGAGTAGATGTAAAACACAAACAAACCCATATATTCAGCTACATGGGACATGAAACATGCAGATCCTAGAAGAAATTTTGCAGAAGCACTGCAAAAACATGCCAACAAATATTTTTCTAAAGATGAGAAAAGACAACAGATCTTTCATTTAAGAAACTATAATCATTAGAATTTAAAAAAATATATAGCAATAGGCCTATTCTGGTTTTGTTAAAGGAAAAACCTTCAAAGCATCCAGAAAAAGATTAATTAGCATGAATAAATAAATTAATATATCTAAGAGAAAAAAATTGAAGTGTCAGTGAAAATGATGGAAGACAGTAAAGCTATAATCAATATGGTTAAAGAACTCAAAGATGCTTCTTAATGCAGTGTGCTATGGTTAATGAAGACACATTATTGTTCAGTCTGGGAATGAGCAACTGACTGCATCGTAGATGGAGCATCTGTATGAGTTTCATGAAAAACAGAAAATATAAGAAACAGAAAATTGACGGGCATGGTGGCGCACTCCTTAATCCCAGCACTTGGGAGGCAGAGGCAGGCGGATTTCTGAGTTCAAGGCCAGCCTGGTCTACAGAGGGAGTTCCAGGACAGTCAGGGCTACACAGAGAAACCCTGTCTCGAAAAACAAAAAGAAAACCAAAAAAAAAAAAAAATTGAAACGATTAAAAAAACCAGAAAATTGCCAATCTGTTTTCCTGGTCACTCTCCAAAAATAGCACATACAATTAAAAGTAGATACTAAATTGGCCTATTTCAGGAACAGAGATTAAGATTTGAGCTTCGTTTTATAGACATAACTTTTCATATCAAGTTTCAGACCTGGCATCATTAAATATTCATAACTAAGGTACATTTAAAGTATCATACAATTTCTATAAGCAACTGTACACTAGAAGCAATAAATGATGATATAGTGATGCTAAATGTGTATTTACTGCTTTCCAACTGTCAGAACATGACTTTGTTCTATAGTTAGAAATTCTCTGTATTTTTGCATTAAATTTTGTTTATAATACATACTTAGAAGAACTATGTATCAAATCCTCCAAGGTGGAATTTCTACATGGAATCCTGGGAGATCTCCATGAGAGTTTATCTGATATCACTCGAATATTTAACCTTTATTTGTTTGAATCAGTATAATTTCTGGATGTTTGTTTTTATACTTTTGGATGTAAACCAGTATTTCCTTTTGTTCTAACTCGGAAGTTACAAATTTGGCAATATTATTTTTATTTTCTTTTGCAAGAAAAGAAAAGAAAAGAAAAGAAAAGAAAAGAAAAGAAAAGAAAAGAAAAGAAAAGAAAAGAAAAGAAAAGAAAAGAAAAGTAACTTAAGAGTTATTCCCAGCCGGGCGTGGTAGCGCACGCCTTTAATCCCAGCACCTGGGAGTCAGAGGCAGGCGGATTTCTGAGTTCGAGGCCGGCCTGGTCTACAAAATGAGTTCCAGGACAGCCAAGGCTACACATAAAAACCCTGTCTCGGAAAAAAAAAAAAAAAAAAAAAAAAAAAAAACAAGAAAACAAAACAAAAAAAGAGTTATTCCCACAAAGAGGGTTTTTCCTACAGGACATTTTTTTAACTCTTGTATCAAACAGTCATAGTCTGGTCCCTTTTCTTCATACAAAACCAATAAACACAAGGCTAAAACACCTCGGGTTTTATTACAGCCTTCATTTTTGTTTGTTTCTTTTTGTTTTCTAAAATAAAATTGTTTAATCTGAATTCAGATCTACAGACAAAACCATTTTCAGGAAATGTTTGGTTTAATTTAGCCTTAATTGTGTAAAGTTTAAGGCCTACCCTCAGTCCTTTCTTGACACAGGAGCCACTTCTCCCTATGCTGTACTCCTTGTAACTGAGAAAAGAGTGATATAACATGTCCATCCTGTCTCCTTCAGTGATCTTTCTTGTGATTTAAAAATCACTCTGTTCTACTCTGATTTCTTGCGCTCTAGCAAAGACACTTGTACATGAATAATAGGTTTTTTTTTTTAATGAATATGGAGAGAGAATGATTTGAAAGGGCTTTTTCTGCCACCTTGTTCCAACGTAGCCTTTCATATTGTGAATATTTTAGATGTGCATTTCTTATCCTTATCAGCATGCAGTTTTGTTTTAAAATAAGAATAACAAAGTCAAGTGAATTTATGAAATACTTAGTAGCTAGTTCTACTACTGAGAAGCCATTCTATCCATATCTACCTAAGAGTCAAATTGCACACACAGTTTAGATAAAAGCTGAGAAAAAATTTAACAATAAATAAGTTTAGGTAATTTTATGCTCTTAAAATAGGTTATATTTGAAAACGGTCTGAAAATATCTACTATTTTTATTATTAAAACAGTTTTGAAGACAAGCACTGTCTTACCTGCCGAAGAGACTGTCATGGACAACGTAGACAGAACATACACTAAGATCTATTAGCCCTTTTGGTTTTGTAGCTCGTTTTTCACTTTCAAAGTAAATAAGCTGAGCATCACTGCCTTCTAAAATAAAATATAAATTTTTCCAACGTTTTCCTTTGCCTGTTAAAAAATAATATCTTTCCTTAGGAACTATGAAATCACATTTTCAGAATACAAAATTAAATACATTTCAATTTTCATTCTAAGTTTAAAGAATACATCAATCCATGTATAATTACAAAAAGCATCTAACATGTAGAAAAAACACTTGTTATTTTTGATTGTTTAATGAATTAATAAATGGTAGAGTTCATTAGAATACTTTAACTTTATCTTCTGATATTTCATTATTATAATGTTTAAAATTCTTGTTTTAGAGTCATGGTTTACCACCAATATCTACCTAAATAACTTAATATAAAACTGAGGTAGGTTTATAAAATAAAATTTTAGTACTGTGAAGTCCAAGTGCCACAAGGAATTTCCCCAAATATCCATAGGTGAGAGTCTGAAACTAAGTCAAGATTTAATGACATACTTTAAAAAATATAAGCTTGTTCTAAAACCCTGGTAAGATACGTGGATTTAATTAACTAAACATAATTTTCAAGCATTCTATGTGCAAG
Source organism: Mus pahari (assembly GCF_900095145.1). Taxonomy (NCBI): domain Eukaryota; kingdom Metazoa; phylum Chordata; class Mammalia; order Rodentia; family Muridae; genus Mus; species Mus pahari. The sequence continues at coordinate 16,741,035 of NC_034600.1, forward strand.
TTCTGAAAAATACTTATTACTAATAACCCATGACAAAACTGATGTCTTGCAGTAAGTTTTATATATAATATTAAATTCCTACATTAAATCCTTGGTCTAAGAGTTCTTACCCTTCTTCAGAAGATAACCTTTTTTAACAATATTTTTATAAAAAGCATCCTTTGTTTTACGACGAATTGTGTTATAGATTTCCTTCCCATCCACAGTGTCATTGAGTACTTGTCCTTGATCCTGAATTATAAAAACCATTAAAATTATTTATGAAAATATATCAAATTACCAATTAAAAACAAGGTTAAAACATGTCTAATACTAAAACCAAATTATGTCTTCCAAATAAATTCTCAGAATTGTTTATCATTTCTTAAGAACAATGCCTCATGGACAAATGCTGATTTTTTTTTTATTAGATATTTTCTTCATTTATATTTCAAATGCTATCCCCTTTCCTAGTTTCCTCTCCCGAAAGTCCCCTATACGCTCCCCCTGCCCTGCTCCCCAACCCACCCACTCCAGCTTCCTGGCCCTGGCATTCCCCTGTACTGGGGCATATAATCTTCAAAAGACCAAGGGCCTCTCCTCCCATGGATGGCCGACTAGGCATCCTCTGCTACATATGCAACTAGAGACACAAGCTCTGGGGGTACTGGTTAGTTCATATTGTTGTTCCTCCTATAGGGTTGCAGATCCTTTTAGCTCCTTGGGTACTTAAATGCTATTTTAAACCTCATTCAGCTTGTTGTTAAATTTTATGGAAAATGATACGGTTTTGTTCTACTTATCCAAGAATTAACTTGCAAGTCAGGAAGCAATGTAAATTAAAGCAAAGTCATGTTTGTGAATGTTCTTTAACTGAGAAACATAATGTACAACTAGAAAACTACCCACTTAAATCAGGACACATCCCCATCTTAACCCTCAGTTCACCACACACGATACCACATATCCTTATGTGTTCACCTGGTATTTCTAAACTGTCGGATTTAAGATACTTTTCTTCCTACTACTTTATAGCTTTCTTTTGTTTCACCACTTTGATAGCCACTTCCGAGACAAAGAAGACCAACATCTTTTTTCATATTAAAGCACCATATTTATTATAACCCTTACAAATATAATCATGATCTTCACAGATAAACTAATTTTCAAATGTATTAAGGTATACAGAACAGATGTTCCCAACACAGTGAATAGGGGGAAAAAACAACCAAATATGACTCAGTGACTTGAGAAATATACTTAGCCTTTTTAGTTTAAGTTTTGTTATTTGTAAAATAGGTATGATTATAGGATTAACTTGACCAAATTGTTGGAATAATAAGTTACTATATTCATAGAAAAATACCTAAAATGAAGTGTTTTTACAATTTTGAATTTTTTAATGTTTTTATTTATGCTGTCTGTTTAAGAGCAAGAGGCTACTCACTTAACACAGTGTACATGTGGAGTTCGGAGGGTACTTCCATTGAGTGCCTGGGGCTGAACTCAGTGTGGCGCAAAGCACAGCACCTTACCTACTGAGCCGCCACCTCATCAGCTGGTTTTCCTCTAGCGCCTTTTACATTTTGAAAACAAGATGCCAATTATTGCAAGAAAAATACTACTACTAATAATAATAATAATGATAATAATGCTGACCTGCATTGGTACAGGTTCCTTAAGATAATAGCCTTCGACAATCTGTTCTTTCCGATAATGGTCTATGATATCCCCGATACTGTTAAAATAAAATAATATTTTGTGTAAATCTCTTAGAATACACGTAAACCTTGTTATCAAGGATTATCTATTCATAAATTTTTGAATACATATAATCTGAATATATTCAAAGAATTAACATAATAGTCATAAGTTAAAAGATTTTGGTTCACATATATATATCAAACATGCAACCATAAATGGATCTCCATACTCAGAAAGTGACATTCCGTGAGAAAATAAGGACAAACTGGGTTTGTTTGTTTGTTTTGGGGGATTTAAAAACCAATCCTTCAGACATGAAAGTGAAGAACAGAAATGGTGTTTATTTAGCAAATGATAAACTAAGAATTTTTTACATTAAATCACTTCACTTATACATTTGATTTTGTATAAAGTTTCATTGTCATTAAAATACTACATGAATACTTAAGTAAAAATAGAAGTTGAAGAATAAAAAGAAAAACTACCCTTCTGCCATCTGCACCCGCGAGCTGAGGCTGTTCCACAGCCTGCTGTACACAGATCCCGACAGGAGAGACCTATTCTCTCAGTAGTGTTTTCACTCCCAGGCTCAGATGTAAGACAGCCACTTTCTCTCCAAAAACTGTGGGGAGCAAGGCAGGCCAGGAGCAAGCAGAATGTAGGAACAGTGGAGCAGCTGGGTCACGATCCTTCACGATCCTTCCCAATTACCATGTGCACCCCTGAGCCGAGGCAGATCCACAGCCTGTTGTGCACTGGTCCAGCCAGGAGAACCCTGTTCTCCCAGGAGTGCTTTTACTCCCACTTCCTCTCCAATAACTGGCTGGAGCTGGGCAGCAAGGAGAGGAGCACACGACCGTCAAGAACAGTGGAGCAGCTGGGACAGGATCCTTCCAGTCGCCATCTGCACCCAGAGCTTGGGCTGTTCCAGAGCCCTCTGTACACAAGTTCCACCAGGAAAGAGCTGGTTCCCAGGAGTGCTGGCATAGGCTTACAGACCCACATGAGGAACAAGCTCGAGCCAGAGACAGCTAGAACATCTAACACCAGAGATTACCAGATGGCAAAAGGCAAACCCAAGATTCTTACTAACAGAAACCAAGACAACTGGGCACCATTAGAACCCAGTTCTCCCACCACAGAAATTCTAGATTCCACAACACACCAGAAAAGTAAGATTCAGATTTAAAATCATATCTCATGATGCTGATAGAGGATTTTAAGAAAGACATAAATAACTCCCTTAAAGAATGCAGGTAAACAGGTAGAAGCCCTTCAACAGGAAACACAAAAATCCCTTAAAGAATTACAAGAAAACACAACCAAACAGGTATGACAAAAACAAATTTACACAATATCTCTTGACATATCCAGCCCTTCAGGAATAATAAATGGAAAACTCATGGTATGCACTCACTGAAAAGTGGATATTAGCCCAAAAGCTCAGAATACCCAACATTCAGTTCACAAATCAGATGAAACTCAAGAAGAAGGATGACTAAAGTGTGGACACTTTGATCCTTCTTAGGTAGGGAACAGAGTACCCATGGACAGAGTTACGAAGTATGGAGCAGAGACTGAAGCAATGACCATCCAGAGACTGCCCCACCTGGGGATCCATCCCATATAAAATCACCAAACACAGACACTTCTGTGGATGACAATAAGTACCTTCTGACAGAAGCCTGTTATAGCTGTCTCCTGAGAGGCAATACCGGTGCCTGACAAGTATAGAAGTGGATGCTCACAGCCATCCATTGGACTGAATACAGGGTCCCCAATAAAGGAGTTAGAGAAAAGACACAAGGAGCTGAAGGGGTTTGCAGCCCCATAGGAATAACAATAATATGAACTAACCAGTACCCCCAGAGCTCCCAGGGACTAAATCACCAATAAATCAAAGAGTACACATGGAAGGACCCACGGCTCCAGCCACATATGTCAGACATCAGTGGGAGGAGAGGCCCTTGGTCCTGTGAAGGCTCTATGCCCCAGTGTAGGGGAATGCCAGGGCTAGTAAGCTGAAGTGGGTGGGTTGGTCAGCAGGGGGAGGAGAAAGTGGATAGTGCATTTTCAGGGGCAAAACCAGGAAAGGGGATAACATTTGAAATGTAAATAAAGAAAATATCTAATAAAAAAAAGAAAAGAAAACCTAATAGTTAATTCTATGGCATGGAAGGATTAGATGACTTTGATTAAAAAGTATCATCAATTTTTCCATATATTTGGAAAATATTACTGATGAAACTGAAAGTAAAATGGCATAATGTAACACAAAGTTTAGGAAGCCACTAAATATTTTTTGTAATAAATAAAAGTGTGTTCTGTAATTAATAGGTTCCATTAATTGCTAATATTTAATTTCTGGAATTTGAAACTTTTATTGTGTATAAATGGATGAGTATTTTTAAGGCTCCCAAGTATTAGATTTCTAACAAGATTTTGTTAATCTGCCCCTTGATTTATTCTTTTCATAGTTCTTCAGTGACAGAATAACTGCAGAATTTTATGTGTGTGTCTACAGTTCCAAGTATCTCTCCTATATTACAAAATTAATTTAAATATAACAGCCACATGTAAAATATAAAAATTGTAAAAGATAATTAAACACATGTACATATTAACAGATGGGAAGGAGAAATAAAAACAGACAAGATCAATTTTTAAGAGACCATGTTAAAAAAATTGAAAATAGGATAAATCTAAAACTATTTAAAGAAAAACAAAAATCAGAAAAAAATTGAAAACAGCTAGATACCACCACAAAGATGACTGTGTTGTAAAGTAAAATATATCATTTATCTATGAAAATTAATAAAGGCCAAAGTCTTTTGTATGCATGAAAAGTAGACATAATCATAGTAAATGCAGGCATGGAAACGTAACAATGAAACCCAATAGTTTTTATAATTAGTATGTTTTAAATACATAAGTGACCCTCAGTAAGATAATTTAAAGTTAAAATTTAAAATGCTTGAATGGAAGCATCCTGTGTGGGTGCATGAAGCTGTTCTCCAAAGCCACAGATTATTAGACGAAAAATACTGTGCCAGTGGTGGACTCGTTTTTTAAAGCCTCCAAAACAATATAAGCGAGCATTTATTATTTTTGATCATAAGAAATACATGGTATTCTGAAACCACCACACCTGGAACACTGAGAAATAAAGTGGAAACAAAGTTATAAGCTTCTTCTCTCCTGTGTGGCTCTAGAAATTGCTATGCAAGTAGCTGGGAAGAACTGTCACCGAGTTTCAGTTGTGTACCTGCTGTGCTACATTCCCAACCTACCAGGCAAGATATGTTCACTGAGATGAGACTATTATAGTGTTAGCCAACAATTTTCTGAAAGGACCTGAGGACTGGTTCATAGGAGGCAACTCACATGTGGTACTATAAACCTGACCAAGTTCGTGACTGCACCAGTGTTAGGCTCTAGCAAGGAAGGACTGCACATGATGTACACCCAGATTTCCTTCTCACCACACATAGTAGCACACTCCTTTAAATCAGCACTTGACATGCAGAGACAGGTGAATTATTGTGAGTTCAAGTAAGGTTGAGCCAGGTCTATACCAGGACAGTCTGGGCTACAGAATGAGACCCTGTCTTGGAAA
>NC_034600.1:16746436-16758266 GCF_900095145.1 Mus pahari
GCCCTGGCTGTCCTGGAACTTACTTTGTAGACCAGGCTGGCCTCGAACTCAGAAATCCACCTGCCTCTGCCTCCCAAGTGCTGGGATTAAAGGTGTGAGCCACCACGCCCCGCACAATTTGCTTCTAAATAATGTGTTCATTCCCAGAGATTAGTGCTGCTATCATATCAGCTTTGGCCAACGAAGCTTCTTTCACAGTGCACTACAGTTACTGCTGGGACTTACAACACAATATCTGTTGAAACTGCAGCTAAAACTTGATATCTTATCTCCCACCCCAAATTCAGGAAACACTGTGAAAGGGGTAGAATGAATGTAAGAGCTGAATGAAAGGATGCAGTGTTGTAGGCTGCTGTCTTCCAGTTATGGCATGCATGGCCTTGTATTCATAAACTCCCATCAAGTATTACCTGCATACTACCATACAAGATTCAATCTCTAAACACCCTGTCATGGAAAAGCGAAAGGCTCTGAGGAGCTATCCCTCCCTGAGGATACGTAGCCAATTAATAGTTGCTACAGAAAAGAAAGATATTTTCTTTAGTTACTGTAGCCACTGGGGGTGGGGGGGCACTTATCTATAAAACAAATTTCTAAAGCCCCCATGCCATGTACTTAGGACATATTACATAAAACTACGCACACCTCTTCCTAAGCCCTATGCAGACGTCACTCTTCAGTGTGTAGCTAAGACCTCACTGCTTCCTTTTCACTATTACCTAAATTGTAGTTTTTTGGTGGTTCCCAAGCCTACTTGTATTTTCCTTCAATTCATCACAAAGTGGACATCTTTTCTAACATTTCAGAGTGCTAATAATGTAGAAATGGGTTTTTTTCTTCTTCTTTCATGTGTACACAGCACAGCAGATTTCACTAAATAATCAGTCAATAAATATCTGCTGAATTCAATTTGGTGCAAAAATGCCTCTCCTTTTCCCAAGTAGCTTTTAAAGCCATAGCTCAAATTGCTTCATGAGACAAAGCAAAAAGTCTAAGAGGAAAACAGAATAATAAAGTATGCCTAGTAAGCTGGATCCTAGGTGAAGATGTCTAAGCCTAGATTATAACATTAAAGGAACTCAGGTAGCGTAATACGAAGAGATACTCAAATGTCAATAATTACATCTTTCACTTAATGTTTTTTTAACTGTCCACTGAACTTCTGATGAGCCAAAGATCTTATCCTTGAATTTCTGTTTTCCAGATAATCAGCTGTTGAGGCTTTACTAATTTAAAACTCAAACTGGAACTTAGGGAATTCTAATTGAGGTGGGGAATAGTAGGTCAGTATTAGGAAGCAGGTAAATATATATTTTAAAAATAGATCATACCAGCTTCCAAAAGAGGAAATAACACTATCAAGGTGAGCAAATGTTTCACCCTGCTTTCTCCTTTCCAGAACAATACTGTCACTCTATATTACACATCACTGTATTAATATAATCACTTTCCTAAGCAAGCAGTGAAACTCATTGTGATCTCTGAAAGGAAGTTTTCCAGGAGTTGAGAAGCAAAAACAAATCAGACACACAAAATGTATCAACTTGAGACAATAATCCAGTAACATAATGACATTTGTAAAAAAATCAGATGACTCCTAGAGAATTACATAATTAGCTTGTACATAAATATTTGATTAAACAAGACATTTGGGAGTTGAAAAGTTATTAACAATCATGTTTGACACTGTTTAAAGCATTCTCATAAAAGACTATTACATCAGAAATTGAGAAAATCTATATATTTTGATTCGAACTATTTTCACCACAAGCTGTTGCTTAATTTACCTGTTATAATAGCGGCCTCCCATCATAAACTGGTTGTTAGGAGTTGGACAAATTTTAAATCGCTGAATATTTTCATTGGTCCGGAAATACAGGGAATAATCTCCAGGAGTATTATCTGAGGGCCTTACAAGAAAGCTGCAGACTTGTCCAACTGTAAAAATTAAGCTGTTAGTTTTATACTCTAATTATCAAAGTCTGTATGTTAAGTAATTATTAAGTAAAATCACATGTAAAATTTTATCATAAAATTTTTACTATTTCATTTTATGTTTCCAACCACCCGTGTTATTCTCAGTATAAAAAAAGCATATGGAACAGAAATTCTGTACAATAACTTCTCAAATATATCTACACCCTTCCCTCTCTGAAAGAACTCTCCTGACAGTAACAGGATCCAAAACTGTTGCATCATCTGTTAATCTCCTAAAGAAGATGTTGAAAGTTAAACTAATTTTGCCTAATTTCTCCAGATTTCCAATTAATAATTAATAATTTCCAATTAATAATTAATAATATACTTATATAAAAACTTACAGAGGCAAATAACTTAAGTACCTTAGTATATTATCCTAAGTCAATACACACACCTGATACTTTATTCACTAGGTATGATCCTGAGAAGGCATACAGAAAGGCCTATCAACAATTGACAAGGACTACTTAAACTATCTTTCCTTTGTGATGGAGTCCTGGTAACAACAAGATCATGAGCTGACTCTTAAGAAAGCATAACCAACGTAACTATCACATGTAGTTCTTATATAAATCAGTAATTGTTTCAATCATCTAGATAAGGCTCTTGCAACCTTTTTATATTGTGTTTTCGTGGTTCAACTTAATATATTAAGTAAAATTAAAATTGCAAACTATGTGACTTAATGTAGGATTAAAAAAAAACCCTATTGGTGATAATACTGATACTGTCTGTTTCTTCTACAAGATTGTATTTGTAAAATTCTGGGGGTGACTTTTGTATACTCACAACTCACAGGTTGAGAACCCCTGCTTTAAATTATAAACCCATAATATAAGTAAATCTAATTTATTGTTCCCTGTAACAATCATAGTAATTAGAAATTACATTTCAAATAAGGTTCAATTATATAATTCCACCATGCATACAAGAATGTATATTGACACATGCCTTTAATCTAACACTTGGAAGCAGAGGCAAGTAAGTACATCTGTGAGTTCAAGATCAATCTGGTCTATAAAGCGAGTCCCAGGACAGCCAGGGCTATTACACAGAGAAACCTTGTGTAAACATTAAAGAGTATGTTACATATTCTTCTAAGTGTGTTATATGTAGGACAGACCTAATACACATAAAAAAGCCTATCACAAGATTGCAAGGTGTAAAACAGGGGGAAGGAGAAATGGACAGTGGATAGAGAAAAAGAAAAATCTATTCCACAAGAGCTTACAGTACATGTACATTTCAACTTAAAACAAAACCAGAAAATACCAACTCGTATTGCCCAGCATGGAAAGAAATAACAGTATGCATGTATAATCAAATGCTTAAAAAAAAAAATATAGTATGTTAAAAATGGTTGTTTCAATTTTATACTTTATAAAGATATAAAAGAATACAAAGGTACCTGTCATTAATAAATTATAAGCTTCTTGTTTGGAAATTTTCCCGTGGAACCATCTTAAAAGGAGAACAAATTAGATATTTAAATCAAAAGTCCACATGGTACTGCTTTCATATACTCAAAGGTAACCAAGCTGATGAAACAAATGTCACGAAAATGGTCAAATTTTCATTTGTTACATTTCTATTACATTTTTGCAAACTTATTGTGCTTTATCTCAACAAAGTACAGAAACACCAGGAACTGTCAAGTATAGACTACAATTACTGTATTAATTACAATATTTTTAAGAGCAATGGTTTTAGTTCTAGTAGTAACTGTCACATGCTTATAACATAGCTCCATTTTTCTTTGAATGGCTTGGGAAGGATAGAGAAAATTATACAAGGCAAAAATTATACAAGGCCTCCAAATGTTTTCTCATGTTTCCTTCTTTTAACATAAAGTCTTGCTTAGTAAAATTAAAATGTAAACACCAGAACAAGTACATACCAACGGAAAGAACTACTTTTAATTCTGAGCTAACAGTCTATCAAATTGGACTAATAAAATATTTCATAATCTGTATTCTGGAATTAAGAATTTAGAAATTATTATTATATACTACAATAATTGAAAATATAGCAGAATGAAATTAGAAAGGTATCTAATATTTTCCTTTCCATAAAATAACATGTTAAAAAATTACTTAAGGATCAGGAATGGTGGTGGTATATGCATTTAATCCCAGAACTGGGTGTCAGAGGCAGGCAGACCACAGTGCTCTGAGGTCTGCATAGTGAGATCCAGGGCAGTCAGGACAAGTGAGATCTTGTCTCAAACACTAAAAATATTTAACAGCCAGAGGTCTAACGATTTTCTCTTATTTACATTACATCTCATTTTCTCTTGCTGGTTATGTCAGAACACTTCTCTAGCACTGTGCTACATCTTCTTAAGGTCTACAGTGATTTGTAGTAATGAGTTAACTGCCAGCTGTAAAGTACATATACTACAAGACTAAAAGCCTAAATGCTCTCAGATGCAATGCTATGGCTTAGAGGTCATTCATTCTGCTTCAAATTAACCGTTCTATTCCTAGGGAAAGTTAAAATACAACTTAATTTTCAAGTGTATGAAAAAGTAATCATTAACTCAGATTTCCTGATGTTCTCAGAAAAGATGTAAATAATGAAAAGCAAATTAACTATATAGTTCAGAATGATTGAAAATGTATGGGGCTACATACTGCATTCAAGTAAAGATTAAATTACCATTTACTACACATTTTAGAGTGGATTTCCATATTGTAGAAGACTTAGCTAGATGGCATTCAAGACTAACTCTACAGTTTTCTAGCTAGTAAAAATAAAAACCCAAAGAATACAGTTTAAAAAAGAGACAAAGGTGAATAATATTTTGAGCATTGAGAAAATAGCCTTGAGGAACAGAGGTAAGATTATTTCCCAGAGTTATTCTTATATAAAATTTATATATTCAATTACATGACTTGTACTCAAGGTAACAGGTAAGTCCTTGCTCTTAAGAAGTCCAGACTCTGGTTACAGGAAAAACAAAACAAAACAAACAAACAAACAAAACAAACAACCCAAAGGGGACAACTAAAAACCATGTAAAAATACAGTAAGTACAGTGATAGGTACGTGTTAGGGCATCTGGAGACTAATGGAGAAATGTATCAAGTCTTCAGCATATGTAAGGAATAACATGAACATTCACTCAAATTTACTAAATTCCAAAATTAAATACATAAACAACTGCGGGTAATCCCAGTCTGGGAAACAGCTTAATAAAATCATTAAAAATAGTTATGCATTTAAAAAGGTCTAAAAAGTGAAGAGTGAAATGAAAAGGCAGTAAGTTACAAGAAGCATGTACATCACAGACCATCATTTTAAGCTCTGCTGAAGTAAAGTTGGTAGGGAATCAGTTCGGGATTTTAGTTGAGAAAGTGTAATTTCTGATAGGTATTTTAGACAAACCATTCTAAGTGCTGGAGCAGAGAGTGTGAGATGATTAACGACTTGGAGGGCCCAGCAGAGGATGACTGCTGTGTCAGGCACTAGGAAGAATGACTATAATAAAATTATTTAAGACAAAATTAGGGACTCATTCAATAAATATTTTAAAGAAAAAAAAATGTACTAGAACTTAGTCCCCACACAGATATGGAGCTCAAAAACACAGAACAAAAACAAAAGACAAAAACAAACAAACAAACAAAAAACAGAACAAAAAAACTATCAGACCAGCTATTTAATCTCAAAGGGATTCACTGTTACTAAGGATACTTTAGACACTTATGATACTTCACTGCCATAGTGTCTACTTCAAATACATAAAAGACTAGGCAGGTAATTAAAATAAACCAATACAAATTTAACTTATGCTAAATTCCACATAAATATAAAGTTCAGAAAAACAAAAGACTTACATGTTTTGACTTGCATGTTTTGACAAATATATGACTTTCCAGTGAAGTCTTATATTTGACATTGAAAAATGTATGTACTTTAAATATTTACTAGCATCTTAAATATGTACTATTAAAACAGATACAAGGGAATATACACTATCTCTTGAAAAATCTGAAGGATTTCATAATACTGAATTCAGATTAATTTATTGTATGTGTGCATGCAAGTGAGCAAGCAAAAGAGAGAGAGAGAAAGAGAGAGAGAGAACACGCGTGTGCATGTGTGTTTAAGTATGTGGACATCATGATATGCATGTGGAAGTCAGAGGATAATTTGTTGGGTCCTGCGGATCAAATGTAGGTCATCAGATCTGGCAGTAAATGGTTCTACATGCTGAGCCATGTAACCTGCCCAATGAATTCACATTCTAACACACATTAACTAGACAGATTGGTCACCTTAAGACACACAAAAAACTTTATAATTTTCTACTTTTCAAAATCTGTAATATTAGGCAATGAATGTCAATTACCATTTGCTACACTCAGGTAAATGGTAATTGTCTTCTGACAAGAGGGAAAGAAATTATTCTTTGCACTGTGATTGCTGTCAAGGGTTTATATAATACAGAACAGTACTACTGTGTTTGGAAAATATATAAAATATGTGTGTGTGTGTATATATATATATATATATATATATATATATATATATATACACACTACAATCTGCTTTTGTTATGAATCTCATGCTCTTCAAGCATTAACTAGCATTTGAAACTGCTGATACAGACTTCAAGCAGAACCAACTAGGTAGAGTTAGAATGATGGAATCACTTGTATCTGCATGGAGTAATATAAAAATGTACTCATATATTCTATTAAGACAGGAAACTAAGAGAAGTACATATAGAATACTCAGATTAATGTATTTATTTTCTAATGGCCAGATAACAAGAAAATAAAATATTTGAGGCAAGTTTTAAATTCCATCTATAAATGCTGACAGCTTGGTTAGAGGAAGAATGCACTGTAAAACTAACAGGTATATAGTCTATTGAAATAATATGAACAGAACAGGATTTAAGGCTTAAGATTTTAAAAGAAATCTCATACACACAAAAAGATTATTTAAAAGGACTTTGCTTAGTTATACTAAAATTTTGAGTTATCTCACATATTAATGATAAAAACTGAATTTAAAAGTTCATTAATGATGTGGCAACAAAAAATAAGAAATACTGTAGTCAGTAAGAAAATGAAAAGAAATATGAGCTCATTATGATTCAAACATAATGTTTATCAGAAAGTCTTTTAGTTTGGTGATATGGGATTTGAATATAGGTACAGGCCAATTTTTGCTTAAAATTCTTACTAAAAAAAATTTAGTACTACTTCCTTAAGAAATATTTATATATCAGTTATTTGAATCAGATTTTTTTTTAAAAAAATGTCAATCTAAAAAAAGTCATTAAGTAACCTGACTATTTTCTAATTTATGTTATTTTTTTCTCTTTATAATTAATAAAAACTCACATTTTGCCTTCGTGTGGATCTTCTTCTCGGCCCTAAAGGAAAGACATTAAGACAGAATTTTATAAAATTAAATCGTAATATAATTTCATGAAAATTCCTAAGAATCAGATCTTCAAATCTTTCTCCATAGTATCTTTCATAGTTACATGTATATGAGAATATGTTTCTAATCAAGAATTGCACTCCATAATTCTCTTCTTTTCTCACCTCCCCATGTTGCCACTAGTTTAAATCAGAACCTTTTTTCTCTTTTTATGAATAATTAAAGTAGCCCAACTACAGTATAATTATTGCTGTGCCCTACTCCAACCTAACTGAATTCATTAGTTTCCACTATAAATGTGAACTTAAGAGTAAACCCATCAAATGAACACAAAATTTTGAAGCCAAACCTTTACTACCCTCTCTCTTGCCTATAAATTTCTCTTTTTACAACCAACACTCTTAAGCATAGGTCTCAAATGCTTGTGTGCATTTCCTGCCTCATCCCACTCACTTTCTGTCACACCTACCCATTTGTTAACCAACCTCACATTCCTACTCTGGTTTGCCTTCTGTTGTGATTGTCTCTATCAAAATGTCCTTTCAACTCACTGCTACCTATTTTTTAAAAAGCAAACTATTAAGGTAAACTACCTCAAATTCTATCTCTTTACAGTGAAATATTTTGACCCTAAAAAGTGAGAACTTTCTTTTCTGTAGACTATAACATGCATCCCCCCTTTTTTAAACCGTATTACAAACTTAACCTTCCTATAGTCTGTACCCCAGGGTGTGTGTTGTCTTGTTTGTTGTTTTTGTTTTGTTTTATTTTTGAGACCACATCGCCCTATGTAATGCTGTCTATCCTGGAACTCAAACACAGTATACATTCATAGTTTTTACTAAGTATTTATTGAATTCTAGTCCTAACAGTTTACACTGAATTTTCAATGAACAGATAATGAAGGAAAAAAATATTAACTATACAAGGACTTCTCTTAATTAGGTCCTCACTAAGAATTTAGAAAGACTAAAATCGAACATTAAATGAATGTATAATTCAAATGAATGTATAATAGGCAAAAGGAAGTCTAACATAAACAAACTCTAAAAATTTATAGGAAAACTAACATATTTATAAGATGCTTGAGTCTGATTGTTCCTGTCTGTATACCTCTTCCAATGTAGAATTCAGAATGCTATTCAAAGAACTGGAAGTTATAATCCTAGATCTTGCTCTATGTGACTACAAATACAGGATATATCACATAATTTCCATAACTCTTTCCAACTTTCCTCAGTATGTTTTATGCATGTGAATCAAGATCTGATTGTCAGAATAAGCAGACAAAACAATTAGGAGCAAAACAAATTACTCTACCATCTTCCACACAGGGCATACATAGTTGTGGGGTTCCATAAAAGATCACAGAAAGCCATCCTATCCTACCACACAAATCTAAGAGGAAAATGTAAATTCCAAAATTATAATGTTTAATACATGTTGGTGGTGTTGAATATTGTCTGTAAAGCATGAACATTGCTTGAGTGCTAATTTGTACTAAGTTGCTAAATTATATTGATGATTTAAATTATGTACTAAGATAAATAATAATGTATAATATGATAGCAAAGAAAACAATGGGAATATTCAAACTGTAGAACTCTGGGGTTATATATGAGTAATATAATTAAAAATTTCTAAGATTATTAGAATTATATACATACTTGAAAAATTATACCAAACATACTACTTAATATTCTGAGTCAGATATACCTAATGAAGAAAAAAAGCACAAAAAAATTATCAAAATAAGTACAAGTGATAGTTTAGTTCAGAAATATAGAAGTACTTTGTCCAAAGGCAGATATATATTATAACATACTAACATACTTTATTTCTTTACAAATAATCATTTAACACCAAATATATCTTAAAATTTCTTTGCATTTATGAATTTAAACACTTGACAAGAGGAAATTGTGTCTGTCTAATGGCCCAGAAAACAGACAACTTCTAAACTTTTATGAAGAACTGAGGATCTGAAATTTAAACAAATGAAACTTACCACCTCTTCCACTAGGTCTTCAACAATAAGGCCTTGCTCATCTGTTCTTAGATTGGTAACCCACATCCATCCATCTTCTAACTCATTGTGAACAATGAACATATCTCCTTTTAAGAAACTAAAATAGCAAATGCCATTACTATCTTAAAAATGGACATTTAAGTAGTCCTAAACCATTAGATATTATGATATTGGAAATATACAAAAACACTTAAAAAACAACATTCTGTGCTGTTTCTAACATCTTTTTTGTGAAACTGAATACAGTTAATCTGAATTTCCATTATATGTACAATTTAATTATAGGTTTAGTAATGGAGTCTACCTTGCGGGATTAGATTCAAATTAGAATTCCTCTATCTACTATCTACTCTGCTATGTTAGACTCAAATTAAAATTCCTTTAAATAGTAAACAATTACATATGTATTATAAGTAGTTCCAAGAAAACTGAATTTTAAAGTTTTCAAGTTTCAATGTTGTTTATATATGACAGATGTGATAAAAAACAATATACAGTTAAGATATATATATAAATATATGTATACATATATAATCCATATGTATATATACATATATTTATATTTATATATATCCTTTAGAAAGGAAAACAAAGTAACATTAATTAGCATTTATAATTACATCTTATGTATTTGATTCAAATGCCTATTGTTTAAAGAGTACAGCATTCTTTGACTAAAAATAGTACCCAGACATGTGTTAGAAGGCATCTATGCTTTTTTTCCTGGTATGTAGTTCAGAGAAGGATGTGCACAACTTAGTTTCCTCTTTACTACATGGATGTTTTCAAGCTCTACATCATCAAGGAGGCTTCAGTTGGCTGTATCATCAATATAAAATCACCAAGAATTCCTTGCAGTTTTCCTTCCAGGATTAAATGAATGACTCTAAATATCCTTCTGGTTGGATGCTGCCACTGACAGTTCTATTAAATAAATCCTTCTCTCACACACATGTATACGTTGTTTCTTGCCTAAATGACTCTACTTTTATTTTTCTCAAATTTCAAAAAGCAAAGCTTATACAAAGGAGAACTTTTATAAAACACTCTATATTCAAAAAGCCACAGATTAATGCCATCTCAATTCTAAAGTCCTCCTTAATAATACCTAAGATTTTCCTAGATAAATGGCAGCCAATTTTACCATTTAACCAAATACATCTTTCTAGAACCACTTTCCCAGCTATTAGGATAACAGGACTGTACCATTATACCTATATGGAATTGTTTTAACTTCTTATTTACTACAAGAAGTTCTAGATGTCTAGTCAAAGATCAGAACACAATGTGTTTTGTTTCCTCATTCAGACATCAAATGATGCTATTTTTATTTAGCCAGAATAACTGACCACTTTAGGGTTGTTACTGTGCACTTTAAAGTACCTGAAGTTTTTAATACCCAAGACTTTAGCACTATTTTTGTGAAGTCACAATGAAAAATAATTTCAGTCTCATGGGCTTGGGTGATTAATTTTATATGTCAAGCTAACGGAATGTCAACCTATATGAAGCATTACTTCTGGACTATTCTACATGAGTCCGCATTTGAATTCATCCATTACGCTAGTGTAGCTTGGTTTCCTCCATAGAGTAGTTATCATCCAGTCCACTGTCTGAACAGAATAGAAAGTAAGATAAATGTTTCCTTTCCTTATCCCCTTTGGGCTCACTGTCTCCTCTGAGCTGATTCTTATCTTCTGTCCTCAGAGTGGATGGACTCTGACTTCCATGGTCTCCTCAGGCTTCTGTACTTAATAAAATTACAGAAATGGGTCTCCTGAATCTGTTCCAATTCTTAAAATAAACCTTCTCTGGAGAAACCAGATAACATATGAACTATCCAAGTGAGTCTCAGATGAGATAAACTCAGAGACTGCTGCCGTGGGTGAGCAGGCTTGAAATTTCTAAAACTTACACTTCAATACTACTAACTTCTATTAAATAACTTTCTTCCTTTTTGTTGATTTTATTCATTTTCTCACATTAATTTATAAATAAAAGTGTGGCAATAAGAATTAAATGAGAAGGCATTAGCTTGACAATAATTATATAAAAATGAAACCCTTACTTGAGATTCAAACTATAGCTTTGTTTTCTAATACTAATTTCCAAAACTTTTAGTCCACAAAAATATTTTCATATTATAGTTTGCAATTATTTCAAAGAGAAACTATATAATCAGTAAATATTCAGAAACAGCCAAACATTTTATAGTTAAGAAACAGGATTCCATCAAATGATTAAATAGCTTTTTAAAAAAAGAGAATTTGGTTGTAAGTTTTATAAATAACTTAAGAGTCAAATAACATACAAAAAATATAATGCTCCACAGTTACACAATATTCTTGAAATCTAAGATTGTTTACTCATTATGTAAAATTAAGACAATTATTTCAGCAAGATTTATAGCTGAGGCATAAA
>NC_034600.1:16758340-16767925 GCF_900095145.1 Mus pahari
AGAGAGAGAGAGAGAGAGAGAGAGAGAGAGAGAGAGAGAGAGAGAGAGAGAGAGAGAACGAACATAGGTAGATTAGGCAGAGTAGGTAGGTAGGTAAGTGGATGGATAGATGGATGATTGATAGATATAGATAATGAAAACACACAAATTATGAGAGAAATCTTTAATTTTTTGAAGTAGTCTGTTTTTTCTCTTGTAACTTTCACTGTGGCCACACTGATTCAAACCTTGGGAATAGATAAGCCATTCGATTGGAAAGCAACAGAACAAGTATTAAACACAACTTTATATACCTATAATATTCTCTCAAATTCAAAACCTTTTCTAGTTTAAAAGTAATGAATCTTCATTGTCTACCTCTTTTCAAATGCTACATTTTAAAAAAAAAAACCACTATAAAATACCTTATTTCATCAGTGTCTGGTACTTTTGTGTAGGGCAGAATGGCTCGTACACGCCTTCTATCTTCTACTGGCTGAAACCATGAAAAGTTAAAATAATTAGGAGCTGGGTAGAGGCTTCATGTCTCCATAGCTAAGTCTCCAGTCTCACAAGCTTGAAAACCCAAACCGGATCCACACAGCCCACATAAAGTTGTGACAGATTTGGCAGCTGCCTGTCATGCCAGCATTTAGGAGGAAGGAACAGGGGATACCTGAGGCAAACGACCAAGTCAAACTAACCAAATGAAAACGCTCTAGCTTCATCCAGAGACTTGGCTTCAAGTAATCAAGTAGAGAACAATCAAGAGTGACATGTTGTCAAATTCTAGCCACCAGTAATAAATGCACACGTGTACTCCTTCCTTGACACACATGCAAGCCTGTATAAACAGTTACAGACATATACAAACACCCATGCACACAAAAGAAGATTGTCTTTATACAAATTCACACAAAGCTTAAAGTCAATACAACTGCATATTCTAAACTCCATAGAGTTACTGTAATCTTTACTGAGCATCTACATAGAACCTAGACATGTTTCTGCTCTTCTTTGATATTTTTAGAAAAATTACTATACAAGTATAACACATTTTCTTCAGGTAATCTAAACAATCCTTAAATAAGCTAGAGAACACAGAAATTAATCTACCTTTTATGATATAAGACATTTTACCTTCTCTAGCAATTATTATAAGCTATAAACACAAAATTATCTTTAAAAGTTCAGTTACTTAAATAAAAATATTAGTTTTGAAGGAAACTATCATTTTTTTGTTCTAGCATCATAACTAGAATTAAAACAAGTATTTATTAAATTCTAATACATGTAAGAAATTTGGTAAGATTACAATCCACACGATTTTGTAAAATAAAAGTTGTGATACATCATGTGAGTTCTATTTACCTCTGGTGGTGCAACTGGATAGAGTAATTTTTCTCCTTTAAGTAAACAAGAAACATGACTGTAATAACCTATTAGGTCTGAGAGTGAAGAAAAACGCCTTCCACCAATGTAGTAATCACCACACATAGCAATAATCCTATAGTAAAGAAAACAAAACAAACAAACAAACAAACAAAAACAAAAAACAGTTTGGAAAGGATCTTAAAAGCCAGTCTTTTTTAGTCTCTTTTCTGAATATGATCAATTTCATACTCTTTTCCAATAATATAACATTCCTATATTTAAAAATATATATTTATATCATAAGAAATTGAGTATCATTTTAATTATTTATGAATTTTATATGACATATTTACAAGCCTCAACTATGTAATTGAGTTAAATATTTGAAAATTTACCCTCAAATATCTCTCTTCACTTTCTATTTTTAATACCTAACAATTTTATAATGGCTTCTTTGACTATAAGTAGCTTACATATCTCTTGAAATTTATTTGAACTGTAATAAAAATGTTACATAAAAATTATGATCAGATATTACTGATGTGAAATTATATATGTGAATTTATCACAACAATGACAGTACCCTTAAAACTTATTCTAAAATTTAAAGACACCAAAACATTTTATCAGTTAAAACTGGCTACAGATGATTTATGTCTTATTTTCTCCCATAAAAATGAAATAGAATATAGTCATATCTATAAATGAAATAGAATATAGTAATATCTGCAAATATATTTATATATAGATATAACTTTGAAATTGTACATACTCGTGTATCTCACAGAAGTGAAAATGCATCTTGAGAATTTCAAGATAGTGAGGATTAAGAAAAAAACTAAGGACAACCTCAACTTCTGTTACTCTACAGTCTCAATCTACACATCTTTCATTTACCTTTTTCAAAATGTATCTGTAGTAATATATTCCTTAATTGTACATATATTTGAAAACTGCCGCTTTAAGAACCAATATTACCTTTTTTAGGAGGGTATAAAATGCTGTTTTATTTTATGGTACTCTGCTGTTACATAGGGCATAACATTTTCATAAGGCTTTTTTGGGTACTATAGTCAGTGATTAGCAAACACACAATATAGTAGTCCAAGTCGCTAAAGAATAATCTCTGGACAAACCTGATACCCTCTCACATGTGCACAAATCTGCATGGAAAAGTACTAAAGTTTAGACTTGGACTTGTGTACTTTATTTCTCCTTTCTAGTGTACTAAGAAAGGACATGCATTTTAATTTGCCCAAAGCAATGCTTGTATTCTGGCAGCAACATACTACTTCTATCACAAGGTAAAAATACCAGAGCTACGAAGGCAGGAGGTGTTAGTGAATTTTTATTGGGAAGGAAGTTATCAACTTAAACTGTAGAAAATGAACGCATAAGGAAACTCCCTGTTGTCACAAACAGATGTAACCTCCAGAATAGGTGATGCAGGAGGCATTTCAATCTGTGACCCCCAAGCCCGGATACATTAAGCGCTTTCCCATTCAATATTACTACCTTTAAACAAAAAGTTTAAACACTTCAAGAGTATTTACCCTAAATCACCGATTAAAGAATTTAATTGAAATCAAATTTATTATACCAAAGTCATTCACTTTTATAAAAGTGAATATATTTATAAATATATATCAGATTAAATACTAAGTGCCATATTAAATACCTTAAACTAAGAACAAAGACTTACCTAAAATGATTGACAACACTTGTCTGGCTAAGGAATGAAAGTACAAAGGACCCCGGCCTCCGATCACTCTCTCTTATAAGATAGCTTCCAGATTTCCCTGCCTGCCTGAGGCGTTCTTCTGCTATAGTTCTATCAAGTTTTCCATGATACCACCTAAGGAAAAAATACAAGTAATTAAAATTAAAATACCATCATAAAATTTCTGTGCAGATGGAACAATTACAGTCTTATAGACTTCAGGTCTGTGAGAACACAACACTCCAAGTTTTAAACACCCACATGCAATTTAAACATTTGTTTAGTACTAACTCCATTTTTCACCTCCTCTCAAATTCCCTAACATCAGTAATTCATTAAGTATTTAAGTTTGTTGTACAAATGCAAACTTCTTATCTCACTGATGAATATTTATTGTTCTACGTTTACTTATATTTGCTTGAAACAGAAATATTTTTTACATTAAATCCTTTCCTGGAACATAAGAGCAACATGAGTAAACAGAAATAATTTATAACTCTATATATTGAAATCCACCTGACATAACAAAGTATTTGTAACCTCCTTATAAAAAAATAACATTTTATTTTATTTTAGTCTTACTACCCTGACAGAAGAACAGAATAACTATTTAAAAGACTGCTATTTGAATTTCCTGTTCCAACAAACAGCTGATTATTGCCCTACGTTTTATAACAACTTACTTCATGAACATATACTTAAGCTCAACTGTTCTTACAGAGAAAACACAGGGGTTTTTTGTGTAGAAATTCAACTGCCCTGTGTAACTGATCATGTTACTTCTAAAGTTTTCTATAACTTCTAAAATACTTTTCAAATCATTTTACATACATCTTTCTCTTCTAAAATTACTTAATTTGCTAAAATGATAAATCTCATAAAACAAAGACAGCACAAACAATTTAAAGGCTACTGTGAAGTCTTTCTCTTAGGCCAAACAATGTTTGTTAGTATCACAAATACTGTTTGAACACACAGACTTTAAGTGAAAATTGCATCATCCTGCGTCTGCTTATCAAAACACGACTCTACTTTGAGATCCTGTAAAGTGTACGTCCATAAAGTCATTTAAATGTCTACAACTAGAGACATTACATTCTTCTTTTAAACTGTACTACTACATATGGACATTAACCTCCTTTATCTCATTAAAAAAAAAAATCTCAAAAGGAAAACCTTTAATCTCACAAAGAAAGTTTTAAAAGCAGACATGGTGTTTCATACACATCACCTCAGAATTTGGGAGGTAGAGAGGTAGGAGGATCAAGACTCCCCTTGGCTAATAGCAAATTCAAGGTCAGCTCAGACAATATAAATTCCCTCGTCTCAACAAAGGGGAATTAAAAAGAACAGTGTTTTGCTTAGGATTTCCCAAATAAAAATAAAAAGCAAAGGTGGAACTCATGCCCTAGGCCATGTATATGCCATATTTGACCACTGTTATGATAAGTTAAATCATTTCTAACTCCTCCATCAATTTTATACACAAAACAGCTACTGGATCTTTCACTCTGAGCAATTTAACCCAAGAAAACTGAAAATAATAATAATGAAAATTGCCTCATGCCTCATCCCGCCCCTCTCAAGAATATGGCTAAATCGTTTGGGTTGGTCTGGGACTCAATCCTCCAGACTTAGTCACCACAGTATGAGGGTCTATAGGCATGGCTTAGCCTTTCTAGATCTTTTTCTCTCTCTGCTGCATCCTCATCATTTCTTGTCATTATTTACACCAATCCAATTCACACACCATTCCCCATCTCCCCACCACTTCCAAGTTAATACCCTACAGACAGATTTTTAAATAACAGTTATTCGAGGTAGGGATATAGCTCAGTGATAGATGTCCAAAGCCATGGGTTCAACTCTCATCACCACAAGAAAAATTCAGAAAATGCAGTCATTAAATATAAAAATATAAAAAGATGAAATGGGAGCACACAAAAATCCAAACATTTAAAAATGAGTAATCAAATTCATAAAATTAAGAGCTAATGAGATTAAGAGGAAATTAAGCACATTTTAAAAAGAAAATCAAGTAAGAAAATACAAAAAAAAAACCCATAAATTATGAATGGTACATAATCTACTTATATGTGATAGTTTGGTAGGATAGTGCCAAGTCTTGGGCTTTTAGATACTTGGTTCCTGATTGGTAACATTGTTTGGGAAGGTTGTTCTGGACCAGGTATGTTATTGGTTTTTAGAGTTTAACAACCCTAGGCATGCCCAGTTTCTTCTCACTAAGTGAAGCTTAAAAGTTTAATATGTGAGACCTCAGTTTCCTGCTTGTGTCATTGGGCCTTTGTTCCACTATCTTACCATAAGCCTTCTCTAACCATAAGCCCAAATAAACTTTTTAATAAATTGCCTTGCTCATGGTGTTTTATTTACCAGAAGAATTAAAAAGAAACTAAATCATGAGGAGTCAGAAAAAGAAGGCAGGAAAGAGAACGAAAGAAAAGTAAAATCTGGAAAAAATCCAAAATAATTCCCAAATCCAAGAAAGAGAGTAACAACAACAACAACAACAACAAACAATTAAAGTTCATAAATGCGAAATAAGAAAAAGAGATGGGGCAGATATAAATGCAGAGTTGCCCTTTTCAAGAACAAAGTTGCTAAAAATAAGATTAAATCATAAAAGCAGAGTATGGAGGCATTATCTTAAACAACGGTAAAAATCTTTGCTAACTTTCCAGTATTTCGTTATTTACTTTGTATCCCACTCACTGCCTGCCTACCAGTCACCTCCTGGCAAAATTCCCCTCCCCACCCCAATCAGCCATTCCTCTGAGAGGGTGGGGACCCCTTTGGTATCCTCCAACCCTGGCACATTAAGTCTCTGCAAGAATAGGTACATCCTCTCCCACTGAGGCCAGTCAAGGCAGTCTAGCTAGAAGAACATATTCCACATTCAGGCAACAGCTTTTGGGACGGCCCCTCCTCCATTTGCTTAGGACCCACATGAAGACCAAGCTGCACAGCTGCTACATAAGTTCAAGGAGGTTTAGGTCCAGCTTGAGTATGCTCTTTGGTTGGTTGTTCAAACTCTGAGAGCCCCAAGGCCCTACCTTAGCTGACTCTGTTGTTCTTCCTCTGGAGTTCCTAGCCGCTTCAGGGCTTGCAATCCAATCCCCTATTCTTCCATAAAAGTCCCCAAGCTCCATCAACTATTTGTGGGTGTCAGCTGTTGGGTGGAGCCTCTCAGAGAACTAGATTCGTGTGTGTGTGTGTGTGTGTGTGTGTGTGTGTGTGTGTGTGTGCATGCGCGCGCGCTTCCCGTCTTTTTCCTGGTATGGAACTACCAATTTCCTATGTTTTTTTAGCTGTAGTTATCCTCCTTGGGTTGGAGTTTTCCTTCTAGTATTTTCTGTAGGGCTGGGTTTACGGATAGATACTGTTTCAATTTGAATTTGTCTTGGAATATCTTGTTTCCTCTGCTTCCTTCATCTATCATGACTGAGAGTTTTGCTGGATATACTTGTCTGCATTCCCATCTGAGGTTTTTTAAAGGTTGCAAGGTTGCAAGATATATGTACAAGCTCTTTTAGCTTTCGGAGTTTCTGTTGAGAAGTTGGGTATTATTCTGATAGGTCTGAAACTGTACTGTGCAAAGAATCATTAAACATAAAAATTTAGGAAAAGCAGAATCAAAGCAAGAAAGTACTTCAATAAATTCAACACTCTTAAGAGGATTACTATACTAATATCCTGGCTGGATAATAGCACATTCCAGAAATGCAGAAGATTCTAAGTTATGTACCTATCTAAAAGGTCAAACATTACCAATTCCTTCCCCTAAAATCACAGTACACAGTGGTTAAATGTTACTGCATGCTCATAAAATAGATGACATACTGATTTGCTACATACAATTCACTGTATTTGTATTTGTTCAAAACTGTTCTAACAAAAAATCTAGGTTTTATTTAAATACATTAATACCAAAATAAAGCATTGTTCACAGAGGTAAAAACAAGAAAATCAATTTAACAGTTAGACATTTATTACTCAGAATGATTAAAGGTTAGCAATCTAATGTCATCTTTGCTACTTTGAACAAATCCACTTACTTCTCTCTCGTCTACTCATTTTTGTTCATTTACTATTATGTTTGTACATATAAATCATTGATTTTTACTCATACTCTTAAAAAATGCTCAATTCATATAAATACAATCTATGTATTAAAAAGTATATAAGGCATGGCAGCATTTGAGTGTAACCCTACCACCCAGCCGACCGAGGCAGAATACATAAGGAGTACCAGCCCATCTAGAGAAACATGGCAAGACATTATGGTAAAAGAAAAAAACAAAACAAAACAAAACTTAAAACTTCTTCAGAAGGCTTTATAAGAGTTGCTCTGGTCATGGTGTCTCTTCACAGCAATGGAAACCCTAAGACAGAAGTTGGTAACAGGACTGGAATATTGCTGTGATAAGCCTGACCATGCTTTTGTTTGGAGGAATGTGGTCTTTGGGTCTCTGGAAAGCATTGCAATGTTTTAAGTGGGGCTTAATAGACCATCCATATAAGAATATGGAAGACATTTTGGTGTTGAGGATGATTTGAACTGTGCAGAACTGGCCCAAGAGGTTTTAGTGGAGGAGAATTTCTGTATGTAGCATAGAGACTGTTTGTTATAATGTGATGACAAATGTGGCTCCTTCATGCCCTTGTCTGAAGAGTCAGCCGGAGGCTAAGATAAAGAGATTTATATTAATTGTATTGACAAAGAAAGTCTCAAAAAGCCCAGCGGAGACATTGTTCTCTAGTTTAGTCTTATGAAGAACATTTTGATCAAGCTTAGCAAACTTCCAAAGGAAAATGTATGGCTCAAAGAATAAAGGGGCACCAAGAAGGAGAATGGAGCTGGATCCTTTGTCCAAGGAGATAATCAGATTAAGGGAATGGTGACCTCAAGGCAAGATCCCATCATCCTAAACCTATTATTTAAGCTTTTGTAACTGAATAAGGAACTACACTCCAAAAATGTGATCCAGATCTTGAGGCTGGAAGACAGGCTTTTGATCCAGATCTTGAGAAATAGTGGCCATGGAAATCTTAGGTCCAGGCATAATGTGGTACACATCTTTGATTAAAGAAGGTAGAGGCATGCAGATCTCTGAGCTCAAGGTCAGTTTACAGAGCAAGTTCCAGGACATCCAACCTTAGGCAGTGAGGGAGCTGAAAACAGAAAGCTGGTGATAATGTAATAGAACAAGGGGGAAACATTCCAGGCCCAGCAAGCAGCAGAACTCAGCAGCTTCAGCCATGTGGCTCTGGCTTTGGAGTCAGGAGAAGGAGACTTCTGGGACAATTGATGCTGGTTGGCTGGAACTAAGAAATTAGCAGTGCTCATCGTCACTGAGGTGAAATCTGGGAAGTGTTTTCTGAGAGCACAAAGAAGCTGTATTCCAGAGATAGCCAAGGTTGTACCTCATGATGCAGCTGGACTTGGTAATGTGTAAAAATCACTCACATGGTTTTGAAGGCATGAAGGGGTCATGGAGACCAGCTAAGTCTTGGCACTGGGAGAGGCCAGTGAAGGCCATTGGTAAAGGTTCAGCCTTAGTGGCAGTTAACAGCCCAGGACTGAAGGGGTCATACAAAGAAGTTTGAGGTTTGGCAACATCACAGGCTATTGGTGAAGCCAAGTGGCAGTAGAAAATCCAGTGAATCAGAGATGCCAGTGCATAGGATGACTACAAAGACGAGCAGCAACAGTGGAGTGAAGACAACCTTACCCTGGAGTGCTATAGAGAGCAGATGTGACCCAAGCCCTTTGGAGGATACCAGAAGATCATGTGTTGATCCCAGACACTGGAACAAGAAGCTGTAATGTTGAAGCTGCCTTGAAGTCCCCAAAATATTCAGATTCCAGGGCCATGGGATACCTGCTGAGGAAAGCTGCCAAGTAGTACAAGTCAACAAAGATGAAAGGAAACAGATCTGAAGAGAGATATTGCTGAAAGGACCCTGATATAGCTGTGTCTTGTGGGGCTGTGCCAGTGCCTGGCAACTACAGAAGTGGATGCTCAGTCATCTATTGGATGGAACACAGGGTCTCCAATGGAGGAGCTAGAGAAATTACCCAAGGAATTGAAAGGGTCTGCAACCCTATAGGTGGAACAACAATATGAACTAACCAGTACCCTCATAACTCGTGTCTCTAGCTGCATATGTAGGAGAAAATGGCCCAATTTGTCATCATTGGGAAGAGAGCCCCTTGGTCTTGCAAACTTTATATGCCCCAATACAGGGGAACTCCAGGGTCAAGAATTGGGAGTGGATGGGTAGGGGAGCAGGGCAGGGGGTGGGTATAGGGGACTTTTCAGATAGATTTGAAATGTAAATGAAGAAAATATCTAATTAAAAAAAAGATCAGGGTCCTTTCAGCAAGATCTTGCTGGTATATGCAATAGGGTCTGCATTTGGTGGTTTATTATGGGATGGATCCCCCGAGTAGAGCAGTCTCTGGATGGTCCATCCTTCTGTCTCAGCTC
>NC_034600.1:16778626-16783633 GCF_900095145.1 Mus pahari
TTTTGCTGGTTATAGTAGCCTGGGCTGGCATCTGTTCTCCTAGGGTCTGTATAATATTTGTCCACGATCTTCTGGCTTTCATAATCTCTGGTGAGAAGTCTGGTGTAATTCTAATAGGCCTGCCTTTATATGTTACTTGACATTTTTCCCTTACTGCTTTTAACATTCTGCCTTTATTTAGTGCATTTGTTGTTCTGATTATTATGTGTTCTGAGGAATTTCATTTTTGGTCCAGTCTACTTGGAGTTCTGTAGGCTTCCTGTATGTACATGGGCATCTCTTTCTGACCCTTACCCTATAAAAACCCCTAGCTTTTGAGTCTCAAGGTCAGCGCCTCTGCCTCCTGCTTGAGGTACACTCTGGCCTGGAGCTCCGCCATTAAACTGCTTCCTGCTTTTGCATCAAGACGGTCTGTCTATCGTGTTTCTGTGGGATACCCTGACTCCCGTGACCTGAGAACCTGAGGGGGTCCCCGAGAGGGAGTCTTACACTACGAGAAAATTTCTAGAAACTAAAAATAAATTTGAGTGTGGCAAGATACAGAATCAACTGGCAACAGCTTTTCTATAAACAACAACAACAACAAAAAACATGCAGAAGAGGGCCATGGACACACTACCATTCATAATAGCCTTAAAGAAAATAAAATATCTAAGAACAAACCTAACGAAGGAAGTGAAAGACTTCTACAATGAAACTGAATCTCTGAAGGAGCTAAAGACAGACACAAGAAAATAAAAGACAACTCATGTTCATGGATTAGTAGAATTAACATTGTCAAAACGGCCATCATGTCAAAAAGATATTTACTGAACCCCTGAAGCTGCTAAAAGAAATAAGCAGTACTCTTCATAATAAATATAGGAAGTGAATAGGGTTCCATTTGCCCAAGAATTAAGGCCAAAAATTAACAAATAGGCCATCATGAAACTTCTGCACAGCCATATATATATTTTAAAAAAAATCAACTGGGTAAGGAGAAATCCTACAGAATGTGAGAAAATCTTTGTCAACTATTCATATGACAGTGGGTTTACATAAAAAATGTATAAAGAACTCAAAAAAAAAAAAAAAAAAAGTCAAAACAAATGACCATTTAGAAGTGGGCCTAGGACCTGAACAGAGAATTTTCAAAAGAAGAAAAAAGAAAAGTTAGGAAATATCTTTTAAAATGTTCATCATTGGTAGCAATAAGGGAAACACAAATCAAAACAACCTTGAATGTTCATCGTATCCCAATCAGAATGGCAAAGATCAGCAAAAACAAATGATAAAAAAAAACAAACAAACACACAAAAAAAAAACAGAGGGCTGTGTGGGAAAAGGAACTGTCATTCACAGTTAGTGGGACTGCAAACTTGTCCAGACACTGAAGTCCCTGTGGATAATTCTCAAAAAATCTAAAAATGAATCTGCCATATGACCCAGCTAACTCCTTGGATTAGTCTTAAAGAACACACAAAGAACATGACACTTCAAAGATAACTTTGTTCATCCATGTTCATTACTGCTCCATGTTCATTACTGCTAACTGTACAATAGCTAGGAAATCTAATCAACTTAAAGTCCTGCAACCGACAGGGATAATGAAAATATGGTACATATGCTATATAATACTATGTAGCTGTAAAAAAAAAAATGAAATTATGAACTTTGCAGATAAATGAATAGAGCTAGCAAAGATTATATTGAGTGAGGTAACCAGATCCAGAAATCCAAAAGTCATATTGTTCTTTCAGTAGAGGCTCTAATGAGCCAAATTTTCAGACATGACTCTATATGTATACCTGGGGGTAACTGTAAAAACCAATTAAGTAAAAGGGACCATTGCCAAGGTATGGAGGTGGTGAAGCAATAGAGAGGCATAGCTGGGTACAAGTGATTAGACTGGGGAACAAGAAAAAAGGCAGACCTCTGATTTAGAGAAGGGTTAGGGAAATAAATACAGGAGGAGGAGAAAAAAGTGCAAAATAACAGTAACAATGTTGAAAAGTTACAAGGAAACATACTACTATCTACTAAAACCAGAAAAATCCTATAATGCTCATATATAGTCTCATCTGAGCTGGCAGTACTCCCTCCAAGGGCTAAAGATCATCTAACAAAAACCCAACAGCAGGCATGAGAAGCCCTCTTTTGAGTTGTTAGTCAAACTTGTCCCAGACTCCCAAAACATCACAGGCTACTGCTATTGATTAAGTCTCTACTGCTGAAGACACCCTGTCCTTTAGATGAAGTATACAGAAACCTTAATCTAGAACTGACTTGAAATGCTTCTCTTGAGTACTAACTAGCTTTCATGGTAGTACCAAAAGACACTATGCAGCTTCCACAGCTGGAAAGCAACCAACAGACCTACCTAGCTATGAGACCTATGAACCACATCAGTACCCAGTATGGAACAATAGACCTAAGGCTACAGGAGTAGTATGCATACCTTGGAGGCAACTAACAGCTAATTGGACTTAAGGCCCACTCAACATGCACTCATGCCTAGTACTTGAAACCTAGCCAACTATCCAGGGCTAGTGAAGTCATGGATCTTGGAAGAGAATCTACAATCACTACTTTACAACATAATCCCCAACAACATTCTAAATAGTTGTTCTCAAATGGGCAGATAAGTGTAGTTCTTATCCCTCTTCATGGAGACCTCTCTTTGCAACACAGATCATTACAAAGAACCATAATCAATCAAAATGTAGAGTTGTGGAGCCTAGTCCCAATCTATACATCTATAAAATATCTCCTGAACCTAAAGCTCAGGAAACATTGCTGAAGAGGAGGAAAAGCTCTAAGAGCCAGAGGATCGGAGAGTTTGCCATGAGATTGTGTCTTCTAGGAATGTTAGAAGCTATACCCATAAAGTTTCACCAACATAACTGCCTAAAACTGAACTGAAAAAGAACAAGAGCAGACATGCTAATGTCAGTGAGGAAAAGCCCAGCAGGCCTCAACCTTACACAAAGAATACAGGCAACTAAGGAATGTTGAGAGGGAGAAAACAAACCTTCCTCAAGGGATGAGCACACCAACTGTTTATCCTGTACCAAGTGGTCAGTCCTGCAAGCATATATGTACAACTAAGATCATACAAATTGAGTAGATCACATTTATGTACTTAGAAATATGTATGTATAGAGATATATATTTATGTAACAACAATTACTAAAAAAAAAAAAAAAAAAAAAGAAGCCATGAATGTGAAAGAGTGCAACAGGGTTACATGGCAGGGTCTGGAGGGAGGAAAGGGTATGTGAAATGATGTGATTTTATCATAATCTCCAAAAACAAAACAGTAACTTTCAAAAAGCACAGAACCAATAATAATAATAATAATAATGAGATTAAAAATGTGACTTTGTTGCTGTTTTGATTGTTTTTTTTGTTTTGAGACAAGGTCTCAATATGTAGCTCTGGCTGTCCTAGAACTCACTGTACAGACTAGACTGGCCTCAAATCAGAGATTGCCTGCCTATGCCTCCTAAGTGCTGGAATTATAGGCATGAATCACCATGCCTGCCTCAGCGACTGCTTTCTTAGTGTCATGTTAATGTAATCAATCACCTCAAGAGAAATGTTAGCTTAAAGAGTGAAAGATCAATATTTTGATAGTACAGGACATAGGATATGATTCTGTTATAACAAGGTTCTTGGCAGTGAGCTCAGTCTAATGAGTTACACCTACAAAAAACTACAAGCATTAAGAGGAATCTTTCTAAGTCCTTTTCTTTGGTTGAGGCAGATAAATTAGATAATGAAGATGTTAAAAGAAAGACTGAGGATGGTAAAATGACTCAGCCTGTAAAGACACCTACCACTCAGCCTGCTGACCTAAGTTCAATCCCCAGGGCCCACATGGTGGTAAGAAAGAAGCAGCTCCTACAAGCTGTCCTCTGATCGACATACACATACTATGGTGTGTGTACACCCACAAATGCAAACATCCACACAAAAAATAGGAAAACATTTAATTAAAAAATTTATACCCACACACAGATTAAATCGCATTCTCGGACATCATCCAAAAAATTCCTTTGTACAGTGAAAGCAGTAAATGCGGAAAATCACAACTGGTCCAAGTATAGAGAATATGTGTCTGAAGTGCTCAGCCATATATCAGATATCTATATCATAAACCTCTCCATGGCTCAGGGAACATCCTAGAACAGAGGATGGAAAGAGGCAGAGGTCAGGGGAAGACTGGGGCAAAACTGTTATCTTCTGGGCATGACAGGACTACTGACTGAATCATAAACTCAAAGTAGCTGTGGTTGCCTGCAAACAATCAGGAGAGTCAACATTCTGGTAGAGTGGTACCTACCTCTAGTAACTATTGACAGTTGACACCTTCTAGTAAAGAAAGGGTCAGATCTCATTAAGGACACGGTTCCTGGTAGGTCAGCCATGCTCTAGTGGATGGCATGACGCCTATGCATATATGGGCATCACAAAAATCAATAGACTGAAAGGAGGCATAAAATTGACAAAGAATGGAGGTAGATCTAGAAGTAGTTAAGGGAAGGAGTGCAAGGCATCAAAATGTATTGCATGCATAAATGAAGTTCTTGAAAGTGAAAAATAATGTAATAAAAAGATTAACTAAATGTTAAAACACAAAATAAAGAAAATTTGCTGTAGTACTATCGCACCCATAGGAGCTACTACAATCATGTTAAGGGTCTTCTCATATACTAACAGTCATGAATTTAAATTTACTTCCATCTTTTAACACAGACATAATCTACTGCCATACCACCCTGAACGTGCCTATCTTGTCAACACAGATATAGCCAAAATAGAAATGTCACTGACTCACAAAAAAAAGGAGGTAAAATAAGACACTTTTATTTTCCTACAGTGAAAAAAGGAATAAAACGATAATTCTTTTCTCAAACAATGTTTATTTAATCAGCTCCAAAAATCATCCAAACCAATTTTAAAATGTAGAATTAACCATGGTTTACTTCAGGTTGCCAGAAAGAAAGAAAGAAAGAAAGAAAGAAA
>NC_034600.1:16784363-16805872 GCF_900095145.1 Mus pahari
GGAGAGGAGAGGAAGTGTATACGTTGAGTATCCCTAATCTAAAATACCAAATATTTAAATAGATTTAAATTCAGGATATTCAAGTGATATTTATAAAATTTATATACACATTTCAGAATTTGAAAAAAATGAAATTTGAAATCCTTGCTCCAAGTATTTAGAATAAGAAATAATCTGTTTTCTCCATCCCTCAGTTCCAGTTCCATCACTCAAGTTTTCCAAGTATTACACATTAGTGTAGCAGCAACTCTCACTGTAGAGTTATAAAGATTAAATAAAAGAGTCTGTAAGCCAGGCAAGATGATAGAACCTGTAATCCGGAATCAGTAGATGAAACAAGCAAAGGACTGATTCAAAGCCAGGGAAGGTGAGCTACATAGCAAGAAAGGAGGAAGGCATGAATGACTCTGTGTGTGTGTGTGTGTGTGTGTGTGTGTGTGTGTGTGTGTGTGTGTGTGTGTTTATCTAGCAAATATTACTAAATACAGGGTACTAAGCAATTGCCTTGTTACCTCTCAAAACAAAACAAAACCAACAGCTTGATATTTTCTGAATCTAAACATATCTAAATATTTAAGAGAACAAGAGCCCATGCCTGATTTACCATTACCTAGTAATGTGAATATAAATAAGCTACTCAAGAGTCTATTTCTATACCTGAAAATAGGGTTCCCTCTGACATTATACCTGTTGTATCCTGAATACAATATCAACTATCAATACTACAAAAGATAATCACCAAACTTTCTTTAAAAAAAAATTAATGAAATTATGGTAAGAAATTCCGATATGCTTCTTTCATTTATTTTCATTATTTTAATTTTCAACAAATAATATACTCCAAATTTGAAAAGATCACCTATACATCTCTATAGACTAATTCTTATCTTATTTCTCTGAACAGTCCATCTTCCAATTACATTTTACATTTATACATTTTCCCCTGTGATGTTCATTTTTTAACTCATTAAAATATACACCAAAAATGTCTCAAATGCTTTTGAAATGTGTTAAAACAAGGAGGTGATAATTTAGCTGTTATAATAACTTTTTAACTCACTCCAAAAAAAAAAAAAAAGAAAAAGAAAAAAACCACACATGTAATTTCAAGGTTCTACACCTATCATACCAGTATCTAGACATTCAAATAGAGCACCATAACTTGCACTGATACACAGTATGCTCTTAAAAACTATTAAGACAACAGAAGCTAAAATGTATATATAATATTATATGTATATGATATATGGTAAGGAATACATAACTGAAAGGCAATTTACCATGTTATACTTATAGAAGCCATTTGTATTTGCTTTTTCTCCTACCCTATATCGCCCATGAGAAACAATCTCAGCACTGACAACTATAAAACCAAAATTCTGGTCAATCACAAAGATGCTCTATATCCTACAATATCAAATATTCAGCCAAGATTTAATTCGTTAGTTAACTGTTGAAAATAATTTTCCCTTTGACTTATCATCAACGATTGTTTGATTAGTATACTTATTTTAGATATTTAACATCATGGTAAAAATTGAGCAAAAGGACGTCAAGAATGGAAAATATTTCAGAAGCACTATTATAAAGCAGTGGCATGTGGTACACACCTACAATCCAAGTACTCGAAGAATCTCTAACCCTGTACCAGTCAGCACCACATTACATTGTAAGAGCTTATCCCAAACAAGTTAATAAAAAAATAAGTAAATCTGTTTTTTAGCCAGTGAGGTGGCCATCTCTATAATCTCAGCTGTTCAGGATGCTCAAACAGGATGATCACTTGAGCCCAGAAATTCAAGCTCAGCTTGGGCAACATCTCTCAACCTTGATTCAAAAAAGAAAAAAAAAAAGGTAATCATGAAAAAATAACGAGATAATAAGGGTAATTCTATACCAAAAGAATTACTAAACAGTTTTATGAAAAGAAAATTCTATTTTTTTATGGGGGGGGCTATTTATTTATTGGAAGATAGTAAATAAATGTACTGGCTGCTAGCCTAGCCAAAATAAATTTGAGCTCAAGATTTGGAGAAAGACCTGGTTTCAAAGAAATAAGGAGAAAAATGACAGAGAAGAACACTTGATAGTTTTATGTACTACACACGCCTAGACAAGAGCATCCATATATACTTGAGCACACACCACACATCCATGTACCACACACACACACACAAATAGAAGAAATGATAATGGAACCACTAACTAGAGAACCTGAGGCTCTGGAACACACACATGGAGCTGAACTTCCTGGCAACTCAGTGTGGACTGTGACATGAAGAATACATCTTATTTTAAAAAGGAAAAAAAGAAGTGGATTTGTATAATTAGTAGTAAATTTTGTCTAGGTAGCTCAGTGGCAGATATTTTGTCTACTATGTACAAAGCCCTGGATTTGATTCCAGCACTATAAGAATTATGTACACATGACCCAACAGGTTATACTCAGAAATATATGTATGTATGTGTGTGTGTAGACTTCTCACAAACAAAATTTTTCCCAAATAATGTCTTTTCTTTAAAACTTAATCTAAAAATCTTATTCAATTTTACTGTCAATTTTAAATTCCTCTTTAAAAGAAACTAGAAAGTGAATCTGATGGCTCAAGCCCATTATATCCCAGTATTTGAGATGCTAGGCAGGTTCACCACAAATTCATGGGTAGCTTGGGCTACACAGAGAATTCTAGGTCATCTTATACTAGAATGAGAGCCTGTCTTAAAAAATAAAATCAAAATGACTTTATTAGAAATAATTTAAGAGCAATATCCTGGGACTAGAAAGATGGCTCAGCAGTTAAGAGTGTTTGCTGTTGCTATAGAAAAGCAGTGTTTGGTTCCCATCACCCACAGAACAGCTTACAACCACCAGTTACTCCAGATCTAGGGAGCCTGATGCCCTCTTCTGGCCTTTGTCACTAGATGCTGGCACAGCACAAATACATACATGCAGGCAAACACTCATACACATAAAATAAAATTATTATATCTTCAAATGTCTTTTTAAAAACAGATTCTAAATATGCCTAACTCAATTACAAAAATGGCACAATACTGTATTCTTTCAGCATTAAATACTATATTTTATTATAATAAAAGCATAATTGTTTTCAAAAGTATGTACAGTGTGCTGCAATTTTTTAAGCCTTTCAGAACATTTCTGACAGACTACAATACACAGACACAAATTATAGAGAAAAAATAGAATAAAAATTTATTCTTTGTATCAAATGACATTAAAAGAAACAGGACATCCTTTCACCATACCCGGCTAGTATCAAAATAGACCTAAGGTGAAATCTGCAAAATAAACAAAGCCTTGTGACCAACGCATTTTCAAACTACAATATGATACAATATAACACCCATACTAATCAAAAGTGGACTAGCATTACAAAATGCCTCCCTGGTCATTTTGAAGTCATTTCTTAAGCCTCCTAAAGAAGCTAGCCCTCCCAAAGAAAACTTCTAAAGTGTTTAGAAAGTGTCAATATATGAAACCAATCTTTCTTTCCCTAATATTCACCAATGCTATTGAAATTCTAAGGGTCAATTATGATTGATGTGAAAGATCTATAAATCATCTCTGGCTTATTATTACTACTTCCCATCTCAACATTTTCCCTTCATCAAGATCAACCTACAGTTATAAATACATACCCATTTCACTTATGAAAAGAACACTTTAAGGAGAGAACTCTAACTTTAGAGGGAGAGCCATTTGCCCTGATCATGTCACAATCAACTACCAAATTAATTTCCACTAACAAAATGCTAAGAGGAAAAATTTTTTTTACTTTAATATATTTAGTGTCATGGATATAGTAAATCTATAAAATATATTTGCATAATACATATATTTATATGTAAATAAATAAATCTAATAATTCTAAGGAACAAGTTAGTGTTCAGTTAATCACATCTGTAATTCACAGAACTTTTTTCTCTCCACTTCTCTTAAGAGATCTAGTGTTTTTATGAATCGCAACTCTTCCAGCAGACATTAAGTAGGAGTTTGCAACTGCAGTAAAAACAAAACATTCTGACCAATGAATCTGCAAGTTACATTAATATATTCATTTAAATACTTGTACTCAACGAATCTCACTAAGTATCTAGCTTCAGCAGGGAGCACTGGAGTTACAATAGACAGCGGTTGCCTTTATAGTGCCAAGTTCTGCTGAATCCCGGACACTATCTCAATTAGGAAGGGGCAGAACCATATCCGGTTCCCACTGAATACAGTTTCCCATGCTTCCCATCTTAAAAACTTTTTACCTCTTCCCAGAAGAGCAATAAACATACGAAGACGCCAGAAAGAGTGCCTGTAGGGGAAAATGACTGATCAAATTAAATAAATCCCTGTATATGGAAACCTGAAACTTCAAAACTTGTCAAACAAATTACAGCGGCAGGAGCACGGTATGTGTTGCCCCTTCTTTCCCACTTCTTACATGGAGCCAGCTTCCACTATCCCGCAACAGCAGTTTTGACTTACTGGTTAGTTGGAGGTGCGGTCAGCGGTATGGCCACCTCTTCCTCCTCGTATTCTGGTCCATCCAGGGAGTCACCTTCATCCACGGTCCCCAGACCGGAGCCCAAAGGGGGCAGCTGAGGAGGCGGCGGCAGAGGAGGGAATCCGCCGCCCGGCCCGAGCGACTCAGCAGGCATAGACAGAGTCCCCTTGGGGAAAGCGACGTCTCCGGCAGGTCCGGCGGCCGCAGCACCCGCCACGCCAGCAGCAGCACTGCCGGTCAGCGCGGCGCCCCCCAAGACACCGGCCACCGGCCCGGTCCCCGGGAACCCGGCCCCCGACGCGGCTCCGCCACCGAGGGCCGCAACCAGGTCGGCGTCCGCCAGCCCGGGACACGGGGCGGCTGCCACCGGCAGGGCCGCGGGTAACTTTACCCGGCACGCTGCCGAGTAGGCGCTGGAGCCCGTGGCCGCGCCGCCGCCGGCCCCCGCCGTCGCTGGGCCGCCTTCCTCACTGCCCGCCTCGGCCGCCATCATGTTGAAGCCCGCTCTCCTCTAGCTACCCAGCCGCCCGGGAGCCCCGGGGGCCAGCAGGCCCGGGCTGCGAGCCGCCCCACCCAGGCGCGTCCCCCTTCAGCTCTCCGGGCAGAGGAAACAACAACAAAAGGAGAGCGCCCGCCGCCGCGCCCCCTCCCCGGGCCACAGCCCAAGAGCTCCGCGGCTGCTGCCTGGCTTACGGGAAGCGACGCGGGCAAAAAAACCCAGCGCCTGCAGAAACGCTAGGCAAGCCGCACCGCGCACACCCACACTCACGCGCACACATGCACAGGGGCGCCAAACTTCCTGGCTACGCTAAAGAGGAAGGGAAGCCCGCTGCAGCGGCTGAGGCAGCGCCGCCACCGCCGCCGCCGCCGCCGCCGCGCCTCAACGCCCGGGTTCCGGCCGCCCCCACCGCAGCCACCAGTGGGGCTGCCTGAGCCGCGGCCACCGCAGCCTCATCTCCGCGGGCCGGAGACCCGAGCGGTGGGAGGGGCCGAGGAAGGGGGCGGGCCCGCAGAGCCCGACTCCGCGGCCGGCTACCTGCCGCTCTCCGGAGCGAAACCCGGGAGAGAAAGAAGGGCGGGGCCGGGAAGAAGGGAGGGGCGGAGCGGGGGCTTCTGCGCAGGCGCCTTCCGGGAGCGCGTCCCGACAGAGGAGAAGGAAAAGCTGCCTGGGCAGGAAGCGGCGGGCGCGCGCGGAGGCGTGGCACACCTTCCCACTGATGGGTGCGGGACGTGTGGGGCGCCATCCCTCCACGCCACCGGCCTCGGTGCAGGCCTGCCTCTCGCGGCTTTGTTTACAGGGAGAGAAGGAAGATAGCTCATCTCCAGGCCCGAGGGACTGGAGGGACGAGGAGGCGGTGGGAAGGAAAGGATGACGCCAGGAAGTCCATTCACTGCTTTGTAACTTGTAGAAAAATGGCCTTAGCTGCCTGTACAATCGGCCACAAAAGGCAAAACAGTATTCATAGTTTATTACTTTCCGTTGCATGATATAAATCATAGTATAATTTAGGGAAAATAATTTAAGCCTAGATCCTTGGACCCAAGAAAACAACGGTTGAAAGGAGCTATGGAAAGTATGAAGGTAGAAGTCAATTCTACCATTATGTACAAAAGTTCTCTTCACCGACCGTCTCCCTCACATATGTTTGGCTGTCAGAGAAAAAGAGCCACCGAAGTCATAAGTCAATATATTTTTGTCCTAGTTTGTATGCAAAAATCTGCAACACATACCAAAGACAAACTACATGTCTGAACTTTGACAGATCGATATCACCCTTAATGTACCCTAGGAAAAAGTGTTTTTTTCCCATACTTATTTGTATATATAAACACATAAACACACACTGAACTCTTAGAATTATCTTTTGGTGTTCCCTGGGGATAGGTTCCAGGGCCCTGTTGAGTTCCAAAATTATTATCTTAAATAATTTGTGCACATTTTCCCACTTACACAGTAAATCATCTCTAGCTAATCCACAGTTCTTAATATAATCTAAATATCATTTGTTTTGTTATTATTAGAATAATGGCAAAAATTTGTGCAGGTGGAATTTTTTCCAGATATTTTTATATGAGGTATGTGGCACCCTTGAATCTATAGTTTGCTAATATGGAAGCAGATAGTATATAAGCAGGCATTCATATAGAGAGATCATGCTGGTTGCTTGAAATGTATCAGTGTTAGAAATTTGCCCTTCAGGATTCATGTACTGTACTGGCTTTTCTGTTCTCCCTGGAGAGTGTCACATTGAATGCCATTGATTATTGATAATACTTTATTAAGTTTGACCAAGCTAACTTGCTAAGAATAGCAAGAGGCTGAGATAGAATAACAGGGAAAGAGGGCAGGGGTACCACTAAGGGAAATGACAAAGTACAGACAGGGCATTTCCATATTCCTGTCCCCGTCTATAACAATCAAACTGATTTCAACAGTAATAGTGCTTGCCACTTATGCAAGGTGTCACCTGAGAAAGTGAAAGTAAATTGTATAAGGGAGCTGGAAGTCAGAGTAAAACTCTGACCAATTAGGTATAAGAAATTTTTATCTGAGAATTTCTGAATCAGAAAATGCACCAGTTGTGTTTAAATGGGTCCTTCCAGTGATTGTTGACACACCTAAATTTTAGAACTACTGTGCTATACTATAATATACTAATTAAGGAGACAATATACAGAAACTTGAAAAGCTGTAAAAAGAGCAGGTATCGTTCATTCAGAGGATGGGTAAAATGTGGTTATTGGTTTGCTAAGTTCTGTATTCTTCTAAACCAGTTAGCAAAGGAGAACAAAATGAAGCAGATTCATAATCGCTAAAATAAAAAGGAAATACCACTTCTTATAGTGGCCTCCTTAGAGCAGATTTTCTTTTAAATGTACACTAAAGTTCAACTACTGCTTAGTTTATTAGCTACAAGTGCAACACCCCAACTTCATTTCAACCATCCGAGTTAGAATTTAGGTCTTTGAAATGACTGTTGGGTTATCTATCACCACCTCTATTTATCAAGCTTCTCAATTTATTCAATGCCTGATCCTGAAAATTCAGGTCAAGCTCCCTATTCCAATCACAAACTTCCCTTCTCCTTTTCCCAACATTTGGTAGCACTCAAATATCCACATTTAATGCAGCCTGATACCTTTTAGACTCATATTGTCTCCCAGTTACTTTTATGTATGTATAATTAGAAACCTTCACTGAAGAAACAACCCATGGTCCATCTCTTTTTCTAGCTCAGTTCTGCTTGCTGCTTTTAACAAAGCGCCTTTCTTTAAAAGCATAAACACTATACATCATTGCACATCTTTGGAAGTCAATGTCCTATCAGCAGGAAGGAAATAGTAAGTCTATTTGAAAAGTTTGCATATGTGTGCATGCGTGGCTGTGTGTGTGTGTGTGTGTGTGTGTGTGTGTGTGTGTGTGTGTGTGTGGTGTAGGTGATATAATATAAATTCCTATTTGAAGTGCCAGGAAAATCTGTCCTTTTTTCTTTTACTACAGCTTATACACTTTTAAAGGAATTTATTTACATGAGTGTTTTATCCAGATGTATGTCTGTGTATCATGTGTATGCATTGTCTGCTGAGTCCAGAAGAATGCATTGTACATTTTCCATGGAGGCCTGAAATGGACTTCAGACATTGGAGTTGCAGATGGTTGTTAGCTGCCATGTGGGTGCTGGGAATTAAACCTAGGTCCTCTAGAAGAGCAACCAATGCCCTTACCTGTTAAACCATCTCTCTAGCCCCCACACTTTCTTGATCTCTATCTTTTATCTTTTGTGTCCTTTTAGTATGCCCAAAACTAATGTTCCTAACTCATTTAGTTTTCTCTTTGGCCCCTTTTCTTTTTCTACTTCTCTTATTTTTTTCCTGCTAATTTCTATTACATGTATGCTTCTGTGTCATCTTCTTATATCCTCCTAAATTCCCTGATGCAAATATACTTCTTGAAGCTTCATGAGTAAAAACTGAAAGACAATTTTTATTTAAGAAATGGAATTATTAGTCTTCCACTA
This sequence comes from Mus pahari, assembly GCF_900095145.1. NCBI lineage: Eukaryota > Metazoa > Chordata > Mammalia > Rodentia > Muridae > Mus > Mus pahari. The sequence continues at coordinate 16,792,900 of NC_034600.1, forward strand.
GCAGCCTTCAGATGAAGAACTCTCAGCTCTGTCTTCACCATGCCTGCCTAGATGCTGCCACACTCCCACCTTGATGATAATGGACTGAACCTCTGAACCTGTAAGCCAGACCCAATTAAATGTTGTCCTTTATAAGACTTGCCTTGGGCCAGACCAATGGCACAGGTTCCTTCTGGTCTGTCTGGGCCTGTGCCCTGAGCATATCTTGGGCACAAACTGTGCAGCCAGTCCCACAACACCCAGAGGTAGCTCCAATCCCAGGCGCTCTAACACACCCAGGATCCCAGGAGCTTGGTCGCACTAGGATCTCAGGGTCCCAGAGGCAGCTTGACTCCCAGGAGCTTGGACACACCCAGGATCTCAGGATTAGACGATCACAGAGACAGCTTGACTTTGAAGAGTTCTGACACAACCAGGATCAAAGGACAGGCTCCAGTCATATATAACCAGGACAAGTACCACTAGAGATAATCAGATGGCGGGAGGCAACCATAAGAACATAAGCAACAGAAACAAAGGTTACTTGGCATCATCAGTACCCAATTCTCCCACCATAGCAAGTCCTGGATACACCATCACACTGGAAAAGCAAGATTCAGACCTAAAATCACTTCTCATGATGATGATAGAGGACATTAAGAAGGACATAAATAACTCCCTTACAGAAATACAGGAGAACACAGGTAAATAGCTAGAAGCCCTTAAAGAGGAAACACAAAAATCCCTTAAAGAATTACAGGAAAGCACAATCAAACAGGTGAAGGAAATAAACAAAACCATCCAGAATCTAAAAATGGAAATAGAAACAATAAAGAAATCACAAAGGGAGACAACCCTGGAGATAGAAAACCTAGGAAAGAGATCAGGAGTCATGGATGCAAGGATCACCAACAGAATACAAGAGATAGAAGAGAGAATCTCTGATGCAGAACATACCATAGAAAACATTGACAAAACAGTCAAAGAAAATGCAAAAAGCTCCTAAAAAACATCCAGAAAATCCAGGACACAATGAGAAGACCAAACATAAGGATAAGATGTAGAAGAGAATGAAGATTCCCAACTTCAAGGGCCAGTCAATATCTTCAACAAAATTATAGAAGGAAACTTCCCTAATCTAAAGAAAGAGAGGCCCATGAACGTACAAGAAGCCTACAGAACTCCAAATGGACTGGAACAGAAAAGAAATTCCTCCAGTCACTAATAGTCAAAACAACAAATGCACTAAACAAAGAATTTTAAAAGCAGTAAGGGAAAATGGTCAAGTAACATATAAAGGCAGACCTATCAGAATTATACCAGACTTCTCACCAGAGACTATGAAAGCCAAAAGATCCTGGGCAAATGTCATACAGACCCTAAGAGAACACAGATGTTGGCCTAGGCTACTCTACCCAGCAAAACTCTCAGTTACCATCGAAAAGACAAGATATTCCACGACAAAACCAAATTTACAGGCTATCTTTCCACAAAACCAGCCCTACAAAGGAAAATAGATGGAAGACCCCAACACAAGGAGCAAAAATACACCCTAGAAAAAGCAAGAAAGTAATCTTTCAACAAACCCACACAAACATAATTCCACCTCTAACAACAAAAATAACAGGAAGTGACAATCACTTTTCCTTAATATCTCCTAATATGAAAAATAAAATTACCAACATATCCTAATCGATTGAAATTCAAAAATGTAAGGGATTAGAAATTTGTTGGCTGTCATCCAGTGGTCTCTCTAATTTGGTAATGGAGAAATAGGTTCAGTATTGTACAGTCCATATACACTTTCTGCTTGTTTGTAAGTCACAGTCTCTTGCTCTGTACCACATAATGGTCTTGAAATCATGCTTCTCCTATCTTAGCCTCTCTATTAGTAGGATTGTTTATTTGGTGTTTTTACACTATACTGTGGTTTTCAGTACAGCTTATATATTTCAAAGTTATTTATACAGCCAAAAGAAGCATAGATAATTAATTTGGGATGTAGCTTGTAAGAGAACAACAAAGAATGAGACCGGTGGCTCTGCTTGATATTTATAATTATTGTATCAATCTTGAAGAAGAGGACCTTATAGGTTACTCTTTTTCTGATATGAATGCTTTTCAAAATCATCATAGCCAATGAACCAGAATCTTACCTTCACCAAATTTTTGTGCCAACGTCCAAGCAGAACCATTGCTCATTGAAACAGTTGTTGAATGAGTTCATGGTTAGACCATCTTAATATACACACCATTTCTTAAAAGAATGTAACCTGTACCCCGTGGGCTGAAAATGACACATTTCAAGTCAAATAGCTTTCACCATAGCAGGAAATCTGTATCCAAATAATCATGCCTACGATTCATTCCTTGGCACAGCAGAACTGTCAACTCTCAGCTTAGCTACTATGGAGGTAAAATCCTTTGGTGATGTGAGGGACACTGAAGCACAGCCCTATTACTATGAACTCCAATGTCTAAAAATTGTTCTTATTTTGGGTTTGTACCGAAGTACAAGCCAAGATTTTAAGCTCTACTAAAAACAAAACAAACAACCAAAAATAAAAAAAAAAGGCATCTATTTAGGTTCATTTAATAAAATGTCCATCATTTTTCTGATTGGTATAAAAATATATATTGTGTTGAATATAATAAAATAAATATATTAAAAAAGTAAAAAAATATTTTTAAAAATTAAATTATTTGTTTGGAGAGGGAAATGACAAGAATTTTGCAGGAACTGCTGTTAAGTATGATCTTATGTAACATCAGTTAACAAAGGGAAGTAAACAGTCTTAATTAAATTCACAGACAGTACGAAACAGAGAAGTGCTGGAAGACAGAATAGCTTTTAAATTCAATAAAATAAGTCATTATATTTGTGATTTTACAAAAATAACTTTAGTTATTTAGTATTAGTAAATATATTTAATGATAAATCTTAGAAACCTAGGAAAAGGTATTCATAAGGAAATATTGCAAGTTTGCAATAATTCAAATTTATTTATTCTCATTTCATTGCCAACTCGAATATTAATGTAATTCACTCCAACCTATTTTTGCATCTTCTGTTATCAAATTGATAAAAAGCCATTGAGCATAGCAGAGTACCTGAATGTGCTTAAGCAAATATAGGAAGAATTGATTGTGGGACCATTAGACAAGAAGCAATAAAGTGCTCACAACTATATTAAAGAATTCCACAGAGGGTCTCCAGAGACCTGGTTCCTGTCGGACCTCTTCACCCAGCACTCGAGCTTGGTTAATCAGAGTTCTGACACATCCATGCAAGGCCCTAGTTTGTAGTAAATGAAGACTACTGAGTATTAAAAAAATGTTTAGCATGTCAAAAAAAAAAAAGAATTCCACACTATGTCCATGTCTCAGCACACCCTCAGCTGTGCAAACTGGTTCCCATATTTGTTTAATATCAAAAGATTTCATTGGCTCAACTAATTTGAAGAAGAAGCCATTACTTCTAGCCCTATTATCCCTCACTGCATTTGTTCACCTAGAGCACTGTCCCTCAGAGCACTTTCCTAATCTGGAAGATCTTTGAAAAATAAAGTTGTAGGGAAACAGGTTTGCAGAAAGTCTTAGTTGCTTTTCTATTGCTATGAGAAAACACTGTGATCAAGGCAATCTACAAAAGAAAGATTTGTTTTTGGAGAATTAGAGTGCAGGATAGTGGCAAAAGTAGCCTAAGTGCCCACATCTTAAACTGAAAGCAGAAGGCAGAGAGAGGGAATGCCACCGAGAATGCCATGAGTCTTGCGAAACCTCAAGCCTGACCACAGTAACATACCACCTTAAAGGAGGCCATACCTTTAATCCTTCCCAAACAATTCTACCAGCTGGAAAACAAGCATCCAAGTATTTGAGCCTAATCTTTTTCAAACCACCACATTCCATTCCCTGGCTGCCGTATGCTTGTAGCTATATCATAAAGCAAATATTTTTATTCTAACAGCAAAAGTGTCCATAGCCTTTCAATCTCAACACTGCTCAAAAGTCCAAAGTTTCATCTGAGACATAAGGAAATCTCTTCATTGTAACCTCATGTAAAGACAAAAGCAAATTACATACTTTCAACATGCAATGACACAGAATATGCATTACTATTTCAAAAGGTGAGGAACCAGGACATAATGAGACTTCCTATCCCCTGAGCACATCTGGTGAAAGTGATGAGAATTATTCCATATGTTTACCTGCATCCCTACAATGCTATTGTTTCAAAGAGCTTCCTGATTAGGAAAGGTGATATGAGTAGTACACAAGGTCAACAAATGCATCTGAGGATATTAGGGTTAGAATTAAGGGCTTCTTCAAATTAGTTGAGCCAATTAAATATAGGAACCAGTTGGCACAGCTGAGTATGTGCTGAGACAAGGACATACTGTGAAATTCTTCAACACAGTTGTGAGCACTTTATTGCTTCTCACTTGATTGTCCCACCATCAACAGCTTCACTCTTCCTGCTTTGAACCTTGAGCCATCTTGGTTCAGAGAAGACCAGTAAAGGACACTTGAGCACTATCACCTCTTGTACTAAGTCCCAAACTCTCCCACATTTCTTCAAAGGACCATACCACATGTTCAGATCTGCTATACCAATAGCCCCACTTCCTGGTACTAACTTTTGTCTTAGTTATTTTTCTGTTATTGTGATAAAACACCATGACCAAGACAGCTTATAAAAGAAAGCATTTACTTGGAATTACAGCTTTAAAGGGTTAGAATTCAAAATGTCTGAGCAAAGGTATGGCAGCAGGAACAGCTGACAGCTACAAGTAGGATCCTAAGAGAAGACACACTAGAATAGAATAGAGCCGGTCTTTGAAAACTCAAAGCTTTTCCCTAGTGACATACCTTCTTTAACAAGGCCACACCCTATTGCCTAAAAAGAATTTTTAAAGCATAAATGTCATGGAAAAATTAAAAGAATAGTTTGATCTCTGATGCAATTAAGCAACCTTCAAAGAAATTAACAGTCCTTTAGAATATTCCTGTAAATATTCTCAATTCACATGTTCTCATAAAGACTCTAAACTTGTGTGTGTGTGTGTGTGTGTGTGTGTGTGTGTGTGTGTGTATTCAACATATACATGTAGAGGGAGGGGCTAATACTATGGTCTGGTTCCCTAATTGGTTCTTGACTTGTTAATAAGGAAGGCCAGGAGACAACTGCTGGTCGGAGGGGATAGATGGGACTTCTGTATCCCAAGAGAAAAAAGACACAGGTAAGGAGGCCTGGTGGGGAGGTGGGACTTTTCTGCCATGCTTTGGAATGAGGAGCCCACAGCAATCATGTAAGGTCTTGGGGCAGCCAGGGCTGACAGCCAGGGACTACAACTCAGCTGTGGGTGGTTTGCCAGAGATATCTGGCAGCGGCTAATTGGGACAAGCCATTAGGCTTAGGGCTGAAGGAGAGATGGTGATGATAAATTTTTAAGGGCATGGATTTCCAAGCGAGAGATATTTGGGCCAAGCAATTGTGTTAACAGGCAAGGTTTAAAATAATAAAGCTGAGTGTGTGTGTGTTTTTTTATCAGTGGATTCAAAAGTCTCAGGTGGGGCTGGTAATTCAACCCCTTCTGGAGCAAGGGTTTCAGGAGTAGGCTGGTGCAGTGGTCAACTCCCTGAGCAAGGCTGGCAGAGAAAGAAGCCAGGTCAGTGCTGGAGGCTTGGTGGAGCTAAACCAGGAGGAACAAAAGAGAGCTAGGAGGGCCTGGCAGCCCAGTCGCAGCTTCCAGGCTAAGGAGGCAGTGTGATTTTAAAACTACACACAACACATACATGTGTACTACCTTACACTTTAGTCGATGAGTATAAATTGAGATAAATGAAAGTAATTCTTAAAAAGAGACACCACACTAATGAATACTAGATTTCAAAGAAGTTAATAATGTGAAATACAATATATGAAGTTAATGTGCATTGTTGGGGACCTTCTTAGCTACAGGGAATCCATCTTTTATATAGCTGGATTCTAAGAAACAGCTGAATCCCTAGAAATGGTTTCTGGCCTCCTGTGTTCCGGATGAATCTAGGCCATAATATCTCACCTTATGCTTCATTGGTTAGTTCCCAGCTGGGGCCTTTCTAATAGGACCATCAAGGAAACCAACTAGGATACTTGTTATAAAGAAAACCACATGAAATACAGGTGTGAAAGTACCCAGTGTACGAAGGACTTGATTAGACTCCCTTGGCCCTCATTATCTGAGGTTTGTTTGTTTGGTTGGGTTTTGTTTGTTGATTTGTTTGTCTTAAACATTTGTTCTGTCCTGCTGCCTGCTGACAGGGTTTGGATCCTAAACCTAGCCTCTCTCTGATACATCAGCTTTTTGAATAAAGATACTTTTGCTGGCTTGGACCCTTTCAGAATGGGTTATTCCCAAATTCTCAAACCCTAATATGTATAATGAAATACAGCAAAAGACTGTGTTCTTCCATTTAATACACACATCATTCAAATTATATCTTTTTATTGAAAGTCATAAAAAAGGGGGGGGGGCTGGAGAGATGGCTCAGTGGTTAAGAGCACTGACTGCTCTTCCAGAGGTCCTGAGTTCAATTCCCAGCAACCACACGGTGACTCACAACCATCTGTAATGAGGTCTGACACCTTCTTCTGGTGTGTCTGAAGGGAGCAATGGTGATGTACTCATATGCATAAAATAAATAGAAAAAATCTTTAAAAGGGGGGGCTGGTGAGATGACTCAGTGGGAAAGAGCACCCGACTGCTATTCTGATGGTCCTGAGTTCAAATCCCAGCAACCACATGGTTCATAACCATCTGTAACAAGATCTGACGCCCTCTTCTGGAGTGTCTGAAGACAGCTACAGTGTACTTACATATAATAAATAAATCGTAAAAAAAAAAAAAAAAAAAAAGAAAGTCGTTTTTTTTCCCTTTGTTATAAACAAGTTCCCTGTCCACTGCAGTCGCACCTCCACATCTGCCACAGCCTCTAGTCCACTCTCTCTAGTTCTGCCTATCTCCATCAAACCTCTCTTGCCTCTCTCAGACAGTGTCAGTGCTCCTATACCTTTCCCATACTCCTGTCTGCTGGGTCTCTAGTTTCACTAACTTCGATTGCATGCATGCACGTGTACAACCTTACTCAGCTTTTTTCCTAATTTCACAAGACCACTTTTTAAAAGCATATTCATATGAGATCTGCTTGTTATTGTTATTTTTTAGTTTTTCTGAAGATACTTCAAGTTGAGCACATTATCTTCTGTCCTTCTCACCTTGGAGACTCTGTGGGTCTCTCATGCTGGGCAAAGATGCCCTGCTGTCCTGCAGGGTGCCTGTGGGCACTGCCACCTGGAATAGACCACTTGGCAGGGTGGCATGCAGCAGCCTAGAGCTTGGACAGGCTCTGCCCAAAACTCACTGTCCATCCCCACAGTTGCCCTGGCTTTGAGCAATGGCAGGACTTCCGAGATGGGGAAGGGTTCATTTTCTTCTTTTTAATTTCTTTTTTTATTATTAAACTAATAAAATTTATTTTAAAATATACAACTCAGTATTGACATTTTTAATTCAGCAAAATAATTTACAATAGTTAACTGTCTCTTAAATAAACATGATGACTTCTGAAGATAAAAGTAATATACACTCATCCAGTTTATAAAATCTATTTGGAACATTAAACATGATAGAAGTAGAAAAACGTCTCTTATGAAGTCCTCTATGAAAGGAAATTGGGACAAGTTCCTATAAGACAGAAACCGGTCAGTCTCCAAGGGAGAATATGGAGTATAACTGTGGCTTCATAGCTGCCAAACAGAATTGGTCAGCATCCCTTCTGTTTCTATTTTGTAGAACGGTTTGAAGAGTATTGGCATTAGGTCTTCTCTGAAGGTCTGATAGAATTCCCACACCCATCTGGTCCTGGGCTTGTTGTTGTTGCTGCTGCTGCTGCTGCTGTTGTTGTTGTTGTTGTTGGGAGACTTCCAATGGCTCCTTCTATTTCTTTAGGGGCCATGGGACTGTTTAGACAGTCCATTTGATCCTAATTTAACCTAGGTATTTGGTATCTGTCTAGAAAACTGTCCATTTCACACAGATTTTCCAATTTTGTTGAATATAAGCTTTTGTAGTAGGATCTGATGAAAATTTGAATTTCCTCAGTTTCTGTGATATATCTCCCTTTTCATTTCTGATGTTAATAATTTGGATACTGTCTCTGTGCCCTCTGGTTAGTCTGGCTAAGGGTTCTCAAAGAACCAGCTCCTTGTTTTGTTGATTCTTTGTACAGTTCTTTTTGTTTCTACTTGGTTGGTTTCAGCCCTGAGTTTGATTATTTCTTGCCATCTACTCTTTTTGGGTGTATTTGCCTCTTTCTGTTCTAGAGCTTTCAGGTGTGCTGTCAAGCTGCTAGTGTATGCTCTCTCCAGTTTCCCTTTGGAGGCACTCAGAGCTGAGTTTTCCTCTTAGGACTACTTTCATTGTGTTCCACAAGATTGGGTATGTTGTGACTTCATTTTCATTAAATTCTAAAAAGTCTGTAATTTCTTTCTTTATTTCTTCCTTGATCAATTTATCATTGAGTAGGATGTTGTTCAGCTTCCATATGTATGTGGTCTCTCTTTGTTGTTTATTTTGCAATTGAAGACCAGCCTTAATCCGTGGTAATCTGATAATATGCATGGGATTATTTCAATCTTCTTGTAATTGTTAAGGCCTGTTTTGTGACCAATTGTATGGTCAGTTTTGAAGAAAGTACCATCAGATGCTAGAAGAAGATAAATATATATATTGTTTTAGGATAAAATGTTCTATAGATATCTGTTAAATCCATTTATTCCATAACTTCTGTTAGTTTCAATGTGTCTGTTTAGTTTCTGTTCCTATGATCTGTCCATTGATGAGAGTGGGTGTTGAATTCTCTCACTTTTACTGTGTGAGGTACAATGTGTGCTTGAACTTTAGTAAAGTTTCTTTTGTGAATGTGGGTGCCCTTGCACTTGGAACATAGATGTTCAGAATTGAGAGATTTTCTTGGGAGATCTTTCCTTTGATGAGTACGGAGTGTCTTTCTTTATACTTTTTGATAACTTTTGGTTGAAAGTTGATTTTATTTGATATTAGAATGGCTACTGCAGCTTATTTATTGGGAACATTTGCCTGGAAAATTGTTTTCCTGCCCTTTACTCTGAGGTAGTATCCATCTTTGACACTGAGGTGCATTTCCCGTATGCAGCAAAATGCTGGGTCCTGTTTATGTATCCATTCTGTTAGTCTATGTCTTTTTATTGGGGAATTGAGGCTGTTGATATCTAGAGGTACCAAGAAATAGTGATTGTGGCTTCCTGTTATTTTTGATGTTACTTTTATGTTTGTGTAGCTATCTTCCTTTGCAGGAGCTGATGCAGTGGCCATGGAGGGTTGTTACTTACTGGCTTGCTTCCCCTGGCTTGCTCAGCCTACTCTCTTATAGAATCTAAGACTACNAGCCCANGGATGGTCCCACCCACAAGGGGCCCTTCCCCCTTGAACACTAATTGAGAAAATGCCCCAAAGCTGGATCTCATGGAGGTACTTCCCCAACTGAAGCTCCTTTCTCTGTGATAACTCCAACTTGAGTCAAGTTAACACACAAAAACAGCCAGTACAGACCTCCATAGTCTATACTGTCACCAAAGGCTGTGTCTGTGTCTGTGATCTGCTCTGCTACCATAGTGAGTGGATGCCAAGTTGATGTTTGTGGTCCCTGATACCTCCTGAGGCTGTGTTGATATCCGAGGTCCATGCCCACCTGTGATCTATGTTGATACCCATCAGTGCCACTTTCAGTGAAGTGATGGGACAAAAAAATTAACATAAGAATCAGTATTCTTTCTATATACACACTGAGAAAAAGGTAGGAGAAACATAGCCTAATTGTCACAATAGCCTAAAAATATATCTAACACAAAAGATAAAGAAGCTTTACAATGAAAACGTTAACTGTCTGAAGAAAAAAGTTACAGAAGAATAGAAGATGGAAAGACATATGCTCCCAGATGGGTAGAATTAATATTGTGAAAATAATCTACATAGAAGTAGGAAAGGCAAGATTCAGTTTCATTTGGAAACACACACACACACACACACACACACACACACACATCAAAGGCAGCCAAGGAAATTCTGAGCAAAATGAATAATATTATAGACTTTTCTGTATCTGATCTCGTCATACTGCACACCTATAGTAATGAAAAGAAAAAAGTATGGTACTTGCACAAAAACAGACACATACATCAATGGAAAAGAACAAACACAGATTTCAGTTCATACAACTAAACTATAGCCATCAAAATGCACATTAGGAAAAAACTGTATCTTTAACAAAATGTATTGGGAAAGCTGGATGTCCACATGTAGAGGAATGAAACTATATATTATATCTCACCTTGCAAAAAATCAACTAAAAATAGATCAAAAATATGAAACCTGCAACTCTGGAGCTACTACAAGAGAAGGTAGGGCACATGTTATAATACAGTGGCCTAAGTGAGACTCAACTGGAAAAAATGAACAATGGACATTTCAATGAACCCCATGAAACTAAAAAGCTCTGAAAATTAAAAGAAACAAAATAGCAGAAGAATCTGTCAATCAAATGAAGATGCTAGCTACAGAATGAAAGAAAAACATCCAACAGAGAATAAGTATTAGAATACTTAGAGAATGCAGGAGGGGGGGCATCAAGACACTAAACCCAGTAAAAAATGGACTATAGACTTGTACAGAGATTTCTCAATAGAAGAAGTCTGAATGCCTGATCAACACTTTATAAAGTGCTTAATATCATTAGGCATCAAATTAAAACTATTTTGACTCTCCAGAAAGCAAGCAAAAGACTTACTTGGTCAATAGTGTAAATGGAAACGTTTAGGGGATAAGCTCATCTAAGCATTCAAGGTATCTAAGGTATATGTAATAGACCTCAGGGTTTTAGCTAGAGATACACTAGAACAGTGTTAAGTTATGCCAGTAAGTGAATATTTATGCATCCAAGAGTAAACATGGCAAAACATCCTGGAGTATATTGATAGATTGATTTTACAGAAGTTACGCTAGGAAAATATGGTTACAAATACCTTCTAGTGTTTGTGGATGCTTTCTCTGGATGGGTTGAGGCTTTCCCCACCAAGCAGGAAACAGCTATCTTCGTAGCCAAGAAGATATTAGAGGACATTTTCCTGAGGTTCAGAGTGCCCAAGGTAATTGAATCAGGCAATGGCCCTGATTTTGTCTTTAAGGTAAGTCAGGGATTGGCAGAGATACTGGGGACTAATTGGAAGGTCCATTGTGCTTACCATCCCCAAACCTTGGGGCAGGTGGAGCGAACAATCAGAACCCAAAGAGAGACCTTAACTAAATTGTCCTTGGAGAGTGGCACTGACTGGGTTGTGCTCCTTCCCCTGGCCCTGTTCTGAGCCCAGAACACCCCCTACCATTTTAACCTGACCCCTTTTGAGATTCTGTTTGGTATCCCAACTTCCTTGGTGTCAACTGTGCCCTCCCTAGAGGTATCCCAACACACTGATAGAAACCTCTCCTTGAGGCTCCAAGCCCTTCAGTCAATACAACATGAGATTTGGCCCAAACTGTGTGCCTTAAATGCTCCAGGAGTGCCAGAGACCCCTTCACTGCTTCTAAACTGGTGACTAGCACAGATGCTGGAAACCCGGTGGAAGGGACCTTCCTGATGCTGGTAACCACTCCACAGCCCTCAAGGTGGACTCTATTGCAGTCTGGGTGCATGCTTCCTATGTGAAACCTGAAGGTGACCTACTTCCTGAGGACCCCACTGGATGGTACAGAAGATGAACAATCTGCTCAAGCTAAAGATCACTCGACCTTGATCATGACTGCCTAGTGGTATCTTTGGATTCTGGTTCCTTCCCTCATCCTATGTGACAATCTGCCAAACCTGTTATAGCACCCACTGTCTCACTTCTGTTGGGATTGGGGGTGGCAGAGCAGCCACTGGGACCTCTGCTTTGGTCTTACAAGAGAAAAATCATGACAGTCTGAGGGCAACCATTGATTTAGGTATAGAGAGAATAGAAACTTCCATCAGTCACCTTCAAGAATCATTGACTTCATTATCAGAAGTAGTACTACAGAATAGGAGGGGATTAGACTTAACTTTTCCTCTACCAAGGAGAGCTATGTGCTACCTTAGCTGAAAAGTGTTGCTTTTATTTAGACCACTCTGGGGTTGTTAAACATTCAATGGACAAGGTGAGAGAAGGGCTAGCCAAGCAGAAGAGAGAAAGAGAACAGAGTCAGGTATGGTTCAGGTCTTGGCTTCGTTAACCACCCTCATATCCACTGTGTTGTCCCTAATTGTTTTCCAGCTACTGTTGACATTGGACCCTGCATATTGAACAAGCTTATAGCCATCTTAAAAGAAACAGTGAGATCTTTGCTCCGATGCACTGCCAGGGAGAGGGCGGCCTGGGGAACCGATGCAGCTTCTGGGAAAGATCCCATTTCTGGTTCCAGTCATCCAGCACCCTTCCTGCCCAAGGAGGGGTGTCTGCCTGGGAGCAGTCTCTGGGCCTGAAAAGGTAGGAGGACCATCTTTGCTCTGGTGCACTGATAGGGAGAGACAAAGATGTGACAAAGCTTCTGGGAAAGATCCCGTTTCTGGCTCCAGTCACCTGGCACCTTTCCCGCCCGAGGAGGGGTGTCCACCCTGGAGGAGTCTCAAGGCCNGAGCTGGCAGGAGAGCCATCTTTGCTCCAGTTCACATAGGCTCCAGTCTGCCCTAGCAAGATTGTGGACCGCAGAAGCTACACAGCTTCGGGACAGACAGAAGCAACCTAACTTCTGGGACAGACCCTGTTTCGGGCTCCAGAAATTTGGGCACCTTCCTCGCCAGAGGTGGCCAAAGGTGGCCACCTGTGAGGGTCTGCCAGAGCAGGTGAGAGAGTCATATTGTGTCCAGGGTCCCTCAGTGGCTAGTCTGTGCAGGTGAG
>NC_034600.1:16805883-16814506 GCF_900095145.1 Mus pahari
AGCTGCATATGTAGCAGAAGATGGCCTAATCGGCCATCATTGGGAAGAGAGGCCCCTTGGTCTTGCAAACTTTATATGACCCAGCACAGGGGAAGGCCACCTTCCCAGTTGTAGTGGTTGGGTAGGGTAGCAGGGGTGGGGGGGGCGTATAGGAAATTTTCGGGATTGCATTTGAAATGTAAATAAAGAGGGCTGGAGAGATGGCTTAGTGGTTAAGAGCACTGACTGCTCTTCCAGAGATCAGAGGTCCTGAGTTCAATTCCCAGCAACCACATAGTGGCTTATAACCACCTATAATGGGATTCAATGCCATCTTCTGGTGTGTCTCAGGACAGCTACAGTGTACTCATATACATAAAGTAAATAAATAAGTCTTAAAAAAAACCCTGGAATTTGAAATGCAAATAAAGAAAATAATAATAATAATAATAATGATGATGATAATAATAATAAAAGGTAGAATGAGCAGTACAGCTGATGGTACTGCACCAACAATATAAGACTCTGAAGGTAGGACCTGAAGAATATGAGTTAGTAACTCTGAGCATAGCTCCAGGATTGGAGCTTGTACAAGAAAAAGTGTGGAATGAGGGGCCCTTAAGAGGTTTTCCAGTCCCACGCCCTCCTTACAGCTTCCCCTCCTGCCTGGGGCCAAGGCTAGGCCAGGTTCCATTCTCCACCCACAGGATCATTCTTGAGTAAAAAATTCTCAGAACGTACTGACTGATAGTCACCTGACCCTCTAGAAAGTCCCTAGAAGAGTCCAAATGCATGCCATGCTTGCTAGCCAATAGATATAAAGGTCACTATGCTTAGCTAATAAGTTTGAACTATAACCTTGCCAATGTAACCTGTGCCCCTAAAAGTCTAAAAACTGTTTGTAATAGCTATTTGGGGTCACCTTCTTTGTAACTCTCCTTGAGGGACTAATTGAAGGTCAACCCCAATGTGCTGGAAAATAAACTTCTTGCTTTTGCACCGGAAAAACAAAATCAAAAACAAAAAACCCAAAAACTATTTTGAAGTTTCTTCTCACTCTGATCGTACAGAATGGCTACCATCACAAACTCAAAGAGCATAAAATACTGTAGAGCATATAGGAAAAAGAGAGCACTTATTCAGTGTTTGTGGGAACTCAAGCTGCTGTAGTTACTATGGAAAACAGGATGGGGTTTCCTCAAAAAGCTAGAAATAGAAATACCGTATTACCCAGCTATTCTACTCCTGAGCCCATACCAAAGGACTGACTCCATGTCTTACTGTAGATATTTGCTTGCCCATGTTCACTGCCACACTGCTAATGGTACATGGGAATGGAGTCAGTCTACATGTATCATTCATTGAATCAACAGACAATGAAAATACAATATGTACAAACAATGAAAATTTTATTTTCCTATGAAGAAAGGAAAAAATTTCAGGTGAGTGGATAAAACAACAAAAAATATGGAGCTAGGTAAATCAGGCACAAAACAAAAACAAACAAAAATCCCTGCTCAATATTTTCATAGAACCTAGCTTTATCTCTCTAATTTTTTGTGTTCAATAAGGGGTGCCTGCCTAGAAACTAGAAAGTAGCCACTAACAGAGGGATGCTTTAAGGAATTGAGGATAAAAGGACATATGTAATATGAAAACAGAAATGGAACTGGAAAAGTTGGAGCTGGAAGGGGATAAGAGGATGGGGGAGATGAGATTATTGAGAAGAGGTAACCACTGGTGACCCACCAGCTTCTAGTGGATAAGTTCTAATCCAATGTTCATTTATGGCCCTAGTTAAACAAAGTGGGACCTAAGATAAAAAACAAAAAGTCATGAATATTGGAGAGGGACAGGTAGGAGTAGAGTGGAGATTAACAGAGAATGGGGGAGGGGAATCAATATACATGTTATACATCTTAGAGATTGTCAAAGAAGTAAAACAACTAAAACACACTTAAATTTTACTACTGGTCAATTGATTCTTCCCTAGGTTTAGTTCAGTAGCTTTTTATGTCCTTAAAATTTTGACTAATAATTGTATCATAATGTTTTTGGGTGGACACTCTTTTCCAATTTGTTGACTGTTTTATTTAGATGTTATACTCGCTTTATATTGTTTAATATTTAGTTTTTTAATTTTAAATTAAATTTTAATTAAATTAAATTACATAATTCCCCTTCCCTTCAACCATTCTCATGAGCCCTTTCCCTCCCTCATAAACTCATATTCTTTTTCTTTGTTATTGTTATACATACACATATACATTATATATGTATATATTATATATATATATATATATATATATATATATATATATATATATATGATTTCAGGACTAACCATTTGGAATTGAAAAACCTAGTTGGAGGTTCATCTTTACTTTCCTTAGCTTCCTGTAGTTCATGGTTTAAAGGTGGTATTCCTAAAAGACACAGTCTCACAACAGGTTTCCTGGTCCTCTGTATCTTACAATTTTCCTGCATTCCCCATCCCCTTTTCATGATGTTCCATGAGCCTTAATTGTAGCAGTTGTGTTGTAGTGTATCTATTGGTGCTGGGAACCTCATTATCATGAGTTCTCTGCATTTGGACCAATTGTCGTTCCCTTTAATAGTCTCCATCTGTTGCAAAGAGAAGCTTCTTTGATGATGTTTGAGAGCTACACCGAGCTGTGGGTATAAGGATGAGTATTAGAATGCAATTATGCTGATTTAGTAGAGAGTAGGTAGTAGGCTCTCTTCTAAGATCTATTACCTCACTAGTCTGAAAAAGTTGGCTATGCTACCAGTAGTACCAGTCATGATTTACCTCCTGTTAAGAGGCCATAAATCCAATTAAACCAATAAAACCAATAGCTGTTGTTCCCTCCAAGATATGAGTGTCTCTATTACACCCTTAGGGATATCTTGCTATGGGAGTCATTGTAGTTCATAGATGTCACAGCTATTCGTTGCTTTGCTTTATGAAAGACTTATTACTCAATCTGTTCTGGAAAAGGAATGACATAGGAAGAAATACTGTAATGATTAAAAAATCAGCTGGACATAGTGACACATTCCTATAATCCCAAGTCTGAGGAAACTGGGAGAGGATGATTGTAAATTCTCAGGTCAGGCTAGGCTACATAGAAAGATCTTATCTCAAAAACAAAAAGAAATGCCAAAGCCATCTTCCTGTTCAACTCAGAAGTCTAAGTATTTATCAAATGATACACACCAGTTTTTTTTTTTTATGTGCACTCATAAACCTCCAATCTTCCTTCTTATGTGACAAGAAGGCAATTTCTGGGCTCTCACAGTCAAGCTTTTCTGAAGCTTTATAGAACCGATTTCTGAGAGCACATATTGGTTACATATTTAAATCTTTTCCAATTTTATATGTAATTTAAAAAGAATATAAGACAAAATTCCAGTATTAATTGCAACTCAACTGTACACTTAACAGTATAGCTATTCTAAATGAAATAAACTGTGTCACTTCAACTAAAATTTGTGTGTATACTATAGGTATACCTATATTCAAAATAGATTTAAGATGATGTTGTAGACTAATATTCCCTAAACTTACTTTCTTGAAATAAATGTAAGTGGATATATACAGTCAGACTTCCATATTTATAGGTTATTGATCTATATATTTAACCAACTGTAAATTGAAAATATTTTAAAATTTTATCTAGGTTAAATGTGAAGAATGATTTTTTTATTCCCTGCACATTATAGTATAATAAGTGTTTATGTAGCACAATAATGAATAGAGTTTTACATATAGTCTTGAAAAAATGCAAAATATATGGAAGTATTGCATATACATTATTTTATATTGTTCATGGATTTTTATATTCATAGGAATATTGGAATCAATCTTTATGAATTTTGAGAGACTACTATATAAGTATCTTAATACATACATTTTCTTTTGTATTGTCCTATAGGGGGTGGTTCTGAAGCTTTGATCAGGAGTCTGCATGGGAACACTGAAGGTTCTGTTCCCAATTGGTTCTTGATCAATCAATAAAGATGCCAGTGACCAAGCTGGGCAGTGGTGGCCCATGCCTTTAATTCCAGCACTTGGGAGGCAGAGGCAGGCAGATTTCTGAGTTCAAGGCTAGCCTGCTCTACAGAGTGAGTTTCAGTACAACCAGGGCTACACAGAGAAACCCTGACTCGAAAAAACAAACAAACAAACAAACAAACAAACAAGATGCCAGTGGCCAATGGCTGGGCGGAAGAGTCAGGACTTCCAGGTTTTCACAGGCAGGCTAGAAGACATAGGAGGAAGAAATGAATTCACCATGCCTCAGAGGGAGAATCACCAGCCAGGTGAGATCTCAGGTGGAGTGGCCATTGGTCACTTCTCCGGGCAGGAGATTAGAAATGCAATTAAGCTGAGGGCAGATGTAGGGTGTTGAGCAAGGAGAAGGTAACTGGGCAACTAAGCTAAGTGCAGATTTAGAGTGTTAAGCAAGAAGTAAAGAAAAAGGCTGTGGAAAGCTTAGGCACCAGCTACTGAGCTGTAAGGCAGGTTAAAAATGAGCGCTCTCTCTTTCTCTCTCTCTCTCTCTCTCTCTCTCTGTGTATGTGTGTGTGTGTGTGTGTGTGTGTGTGCGCGCGCGCGCGCGCGTGTGTGTCTTTCATCCACGGATCCAAGGGAACCCAGGTGGTATCTTTTAGCTCAATTCCCTGAAGCTTAAAGAGAGGTAGTAGAAACTACATACTACATTGCATCAATATTTTGTTTTTATTTAAAAATATACTAATGTCGGGCTGGTGAGATGGCTCAGTGGGTAAGAGCACCCGACTGCTCTTCCGAAGGTCCAGAGTTCAAATCCCAGCAACCACATGGTGGCTCACAACCATCCGTAACAAGATCTGAACCCCTCTTCTGGAGTGTCTGAAGACAGCTACAGTGTACTTACCTATAATAAATAAATAAATCTTTAAAAAAAGTTAAAAAATATATATATACTAATGTCAAATTAATATCAGTGAAGAATACAATATGTGTTGTTATTAAAACTTAGGTGCAAAACCACAAGAATTTAGTGAGTGGTAACCATCACTTGTGTGGATACAGCTGCATATAATGCCCTTAGGGTCTGGCATAGGTAGTACTTGGTAGAGTTAGAAGTTGGTGAAAAACATTCAGCAGAAAAGACAAAGAAAAGCTAAAGATGAGCAATCTCTTTAGGAGCTTATGCTGCCCTAAAATGTGAATTTAGTTTCAGTGACTAATCTATTTCTACACATGGTTTCATGATCTGTTCTTGTTATAAAAATGTCTTAACTTTAGTATGCATCATACTAAACTATCATTCATGCATCCATTCATTCCACAACTTTACTACATATATGATATAAGATAGTATTTTATTGCTTTATCACAAAGTAGTGCTAATATTGCAGTATAAAAGAATGCACATTTAAAAATTCACAAGAGTTTGTACTTCATTCTGTGCTCTAGGTCTTATCTGGCTGGAATGTATTCACTGGCTTTACTATTGGAGGCTCCATTTCTTACCCAAGCTTGTTTATGTGTTCGCAGAATCCACTTGTCATTGTAGGACTAAAATCCCTGATGCCTTACTGCTCATACAGTGGGGGCTGCTTTTAGCTCTTGTTCACTGCTCTCTGCTCCACAGGGCCATATTTACAATGTAGCTGCTGCTTTCCGTTAGGTAGTCAGTAGTTGTTTTTGTGGTATCTTTTTACAATTATCACAGAAAACTGAATTTTTTTCAGATCTCTGTGATGATGTCAGACCTATGTGGATGATCTAATCATGAAGTTAATTATTTCAGATATTAATTACATCTATAAAATACCATTACATCAATATATACATTAGCATTTGTGCAAGTGGGAGGAGGTATGAATACATAAGAAGCAGGGAATCTTGAAGAACCATTTTATAATTATGACTTAAAAATCTGGATTTTGCTATGTGTCCCAACACTCAAGATACAGTGAAAAGAAAAAAAAAAGGAAAAAGACATAAATTCTCACGTATATGGAGCATACTTTCTAGAAAGTTGATTTAAAACACATTTGTGCCATTTTTTTTTTCAGCATCCTATTTCTGGTGTTTGAGTCATTATAACAGACCATACCTGTTTTACATTTCTTATTTCTTGTTAGCATTCAATTAACTTTATTTTTTTAACATATGGCATTTTTTTTTCTGTTTGTGTTTATAATGTGTCTTTCACAAAAATGCCTACACTGAGAATTTCTTATTTTAGAGTCACAGAATTTCAGGATTGGTAGCAGAGAGGGAAATTAAAGGTTGTTTCATGATTTATTAGCATTTACGGGAAAGGAAGTTGAGTCTTGTACTTAGTAAAATACCAGGGTGCTAGTCTAGTTCTTTTAAATATATTGACTTCTCAAGTGATAGCAGATGTGGCCATCTCTAACGAGTGCCTTTCTTGAAATAGAGCAGAAACTTAAATAGCAGGAATGGGCAGGATACCAAGGAAACGGACTAATCAGGCAGATGGTGCTGTTCTGTGGAAAGTCTGAGTAAACCCTAACCAAGCAGTGAGCTGAATAGGCCCCGGAGCATGGGGAACTCGGCCGGCTTTCTTTTAATGCCTCTTTATATTACAATAAACCACCAGGTCAACATACAGATCTTTCTGTAGGTTATATTATAAAATTGTGTTGTCTCCTTTGTTATAACATTCCCTTTTCATAAAAGCAAGCTTTTGCCTAAAACCTAACTTTTTCATAATTAAGATGTCATAATAGATTTCCTTTTTCCTTCCAATACATTTTTGAGTCTCTGCCATAATTTTGACATCTATTATCCCTAACAGCATCTAATCATTTTGATGTGGATTATTTTTAAATTTATTATAAATCAGTGTATAAATAACAGGCTTCTGCCTATATAAAAATAAAAATCATGGTTAACTAAAATGTATTTGGTAAAGAGTGGAATTTTGCATGAAGCACAGGCAAAAAAATACTAACAGGAAATCAGAAATGGAATAAAAACACAAAAGGTATCTTTGGCATGGTGCCCTGGAAGTCAGCAGCCATGGCCAAGAGCATGAGGTAATGTCAGAAATAAGAAAACACTCTGGACTGGATTTTTGGCACTCTGACCCTAAGATCATTAGTGTTTGTGCAAAATATGGTCTATACAGTGATTATAAAGATGTGCGTTGAATACTTCATCTTACCTCTATCGCACTATTCTCTAGTAAGACACAACAATAAATGTGTATCCTAGAGAAATTAGGTTCCTGGAATTCATGCAGTTACTACTAAATGGCAAAGAAGCCTCCAGAACTGACTCATCTTTTTCTTTTAACCAAAGACACTATCGATGAATATTAGAAGTCAGAAGAGAGTAATAGCTGACTTAGTAAAAAATTGGATTTGTTTTCATTCATTATCTTAGTATATATGCCATCTTAGTAATATATATATATATATATATATATATATATATATATATATATATATATAAAATACTATGGCTATATTCCTACCTCAGCAAGCCACTTCTGCTTTACAAGGCAATGCTTTGGTGTTAGCATTATTACATACCCACCTCACCCCCAAATCCTTGTTTTCAGTGTATTTTGAAATATTGTGATGAATTTGTATCATTTATAAAAAAATTTCCTAGTTTTGTCTTTCCTGAATCAAGTGAAAGAAATCAAAATATATAACCAAAATATATAATGAATGCTTTACAAAGGTGCACCATTCATACTAAATTCATGATGCTAAAAATGCCTTCCTCAAACATTGAAGTAAAGTGACAAAAGATAGGAGGAGTGCCTTGCAAAGGCAATTAAACGGACACAAGTCTGGGGGATGCACTGTAGTCTGCTCTGCTTTATTCATCAAAGAGAGCAGCTGTGATAAGACAGGAAGGAAGGAAGGAAGGAAGGAAGGAAGGAAGGAAGGAAGGAAGGAAGGAAGGAAGGAAAGAAACAAGCAAAAAATAACCCCTCCCATAGTTGTTTTCTGTGAGTCTTACTTCTGTCACAAAATGAGAGCTGTGGGGAGATGGCTCAGTTTAGAAACGTGCTTGCTGTGTGAGCATAGGAATGGGAATTGACAGCACTTGGGAGGCAGAGGCAGGCAAATCTCTGAGTTTGAGGCCGGTCTGGTCTACAGAGTGAGTTCCAGGACAGCCAGGGCTACACAAAGAAACCCTGTCTCAAGAAAAAAAAAAGGGGGGGGGGAGCCGAGATACCTAACACCTATGAAAAAAGTCAAGTGCAGTGGTATACCTATATAACTCCAGCACTGAAGAGGTACAAACAGGTGGATGCCCTGAGGTACCTGGAGAGCCAATAAAGGGATTGTAGCATGGACAATTGCTGAGTTCTAATGTCAGTGAGAGCCATTGTTTCAAAAGACAAAAGTAAAGTGGAGAGACGTTGAGAAAGACACCAGACATCTACCTCTGGCCTCTACATCCACATGCACATAGGTGTACATGCACACAAACATAAAGATTATACTTTTGGAAGTGTAAGTGAGAGTGAAATGAATGTGTTTAATATTTGAATATTGATAATGTATCATATGCATACTTTCTCCTACAGAACAAAGAGTCCGATACTGTACATATATATATATATATATATATATATATATATATATATATATTTCAACA
>NC_034600.1:16814597-16836055 GCF_900095145.1 Mus pahari
TATATATATATATATATATATATATATATATATATATATATTCCAACATATAAGGAAGCCTTTGATCCGGCCTAACACTTCTTTCTTATTTTTTTAAAATAATTTTTGAACAAACTTCTAAATGATACCCAGCATTCCTTACTGGTATACCCATAAGTCTGAATGTAGACAATGAAACATAAAAAGTAGAGAAACATAGAGAAAGTAGTGCTGGTTGCTTCTAGATGAGGTGTGTATGACTTTTTGTGATCCTTGTCCTTTTGGATGCTGGATGTTGATTCTCAAGCTGTTCCTGGTAGGCATGGACCCTTTCAGTTATATCACACTGTTGATGCATGTAAGAAATTTCCAATGTATTTTGGGTGAAATTATTACAGCAGTTTAGGCTACCTTAACAAAGAATACACCTCTAATGGGTATTCTTGATTGTCATCTTGCCTACATCTGGAATTATGCAAATCTCAAACTGAGTAAAACTGTGAGGGTTTTCATTTTTAATTAAATCATTTGAAGTGGGAAGATAGACTGTTAATTCAGATATTTTGAGGTGAGAAGATTCACCTTTAATCTGGACCACACTTTCTGCCAGCAGCCTATATATGTCATCTTTATAAGATTAAATTTAAGGTCATTTTCTTATGCTTCAATTGTGTTAAGATATCCAGGGCTTGCTGTAGTAGGATAGCTGTTGCTCTGAAGGTGCCATATTGCTCTGGCCTTTGTCGATTATGTTCTTATGCTGGCCTTTAGACATCTGGTTGTCCCTAGATGTTTCAGTTGTAGCAAATATTGGTAGGGAGCCTAAACTTGATGGTCCTAGTTTGGCAGGCCTCTGGTGGGTGTCTTTGGGCTGGACAATGGAACTCAGGGGTGGTGCAAGTCTTCCATCAGTTGGGTGTGCCCCTGGGAAAACTGGCCAAAGGGGGACTGGGGTGGGGAATTCAGGTAGAGAGGTGGTTGGACAATTAAGGTCCTGGGTTCAGCAAGTTGCTCAGGGCAGCTAGGTGTGCCCCACATGATAAATCTTGAATAATAATTTTGCCCTTTAAAATTATTGTTTTTTGTTTGTTTGTTTGTTTTTTCAGCATCAAACTTGGAACAAAAATATCTGACTAAGCTCACCTGAAGTTACAAAGACTCTCAGATCAGATTTTAAAAGCCAAGTTGTGAGTCATTATTAGGCTAAAGATGCTCATTGCTAAAAGGGTCATTCCATGACAATGACAATGTCACCATGGACCATCAATATCTGTTTTCTTTTGAGAATACAGCTAAATATCTTTATAAGTCTCTCACTGGTACTATGTGACCAAACTTTAGGTTAAAAAAAAAAATTCCATGTGACACTTCTAGGTTCTGGTAAGCTACCTCTTTAAATGCCTTATCTCTCTGTTCCTCTTCCTATTCTGCAGTGACTTGTGGTTTGAGGATGGAGATGGGTACCCTATACTCTTATAGACTTTCCATTAATTTCCTTATGGATTGGCGTAGGTTTTTTTAAACAGTTATTCCATCTCTGACTCATTATTGTATATTAGGTGGTGTGGATATGTGTTTAAGAATGATGGTAAACATAAGATATGCCTTTACATTATAGAATAATATTTCAGGAAAATGCAGTCATTCATTCAAGTATTAGAGAAAGCACACCAAAGCTTATCTTGATCTTTAAACTTTAAACTAGTAGCAGTGTCTGGGAAGACTCATGTTCACTAAGTGGCAAGTGTATTCTCCAAGTAGAAATGATGCCAAAAGCTCTCTAATTGTTTACGAACTCATTAACATACATTATTTCAAAATACAATGAAACCACAATAAAGTATTATTTAATTTAAAATTTAAAAAATTTTGAGATTGAATTTTATTCTATAACCCAGACTGGCCTTGTAACAGAATTTTTTCCTTGTCCAATTAATTTAATTAATAAAACAACAAGAAGCATATGATTGGACAGGGAAAAGAGAGGTGGAGTTAAGAATTGCAAAGACAGGGAGCAAAAGACAGAGGAGGAGGAAAATGGAGGATGAACAGGACGATTCAGATTCCATGTGGCTTCACACAGTCACAAGTAGATAAAGTATCACATAGGGAGAGAATAACTGGGATAACTTGTCTAATCTAGGTGGGCAGCTTATATCATTATCAACTGGCTCTGTGTGGGCTTCTTGTGAATTGAGAATTTATTGATATATATACATACATACATATGACTGATTAATTATAAACTTCTAGAGTTTTGATTTTACTGGGTTACTGGGAATTATGACAGCTAATTATGAGGTGGGCGGTCATTGCATGGGTCTGGCATGGCAACAACCCACCAAGGGAACTTGGTGAGTTGGATGAAGACAACTCAGGAACTCTGAGACAGAGACTATGCAAGGATGAGAAAACCCGCTGGAGCCATGCGGCCTGCGGTTGTCCAGAATAGCCCAGGAATTTGCTGATCTGTTTAATTCTCCCAGCAACATGGCCTCACATTTGGGTTTCCCAGTGGTACGATTATTATTACCTCAGTGATTGCCTTATTTTAAAATTTTATAAAAAAACAAAAACAAAAACAGAAAACTTAAAAGCAAGCTCAAATAATATTAATTCAATAAGAATGTAAAATTTATTCATTACCTAAGAAAAATAAGCTCATGTCTGAAGAGACGACCATCAGAGAAGTTGAATTCATAGATTAAAAATCTACCAGAAATACAGGCAGCAAATCCAAACAATTTTATGTAGATTTGCTAGTACTTCAAAACAGATAAAAATATTTTTGTATAATATATAATAAACATATATGTAACAGAAAAGGAAAATTTCTATCATGTTCAGTTCACCCAAAGTAGAAAAAAATTAGAGAAAATTTGCACACATTTTCCTAATTATTTTTTTTAAATCAACTAAGATAAAATATTATGAAAATTATTTTTAACAATTGTAAATTTTTCTATTTCTATTAGGAACAAGCACAAATGTTTTTCATCCCCACTAGTAATCATTATTGATATGGGGCTTCTTTCTTTTTTGTTTATTTTCTTTCTTCTTTTTGAAATAGGGTATCATTATGTAACTCTGGGTAGCCTGTAAATCATTATATTGTCCAGGCTGGCCTTGAATTTACAGAGAAATCCATCTGCATCTACTTCTCAAGTGCTGGAATTAGAGGTGTGAGCCACCATTACTGGCTTCTAACTAATAAAATAAAAGTATAATATAATTTCTAACCAACGAAATAAAAATAAGTAGGAAATAATGGCTATCTAAATTAGAGAGAATAAATGCACTTAGAAAATGTAATTGTTGACTAGCTTTACACCTGGTTTCCTCCTTAAGCTGCCTGGTCCCCCTGATCTTTTGATGTATACAATCCTTTGTTTTGTGTCACTGTAACTCTTGTGGATGTGTGCTGCCTGGCTTCTCTTGTTTTTTTTCTCCTGTATAAAAGTTTGATGCTCTATTTAGAAAAATACACTCAGATTCTACACTCAAACAAAGAAACAAAAAAAAAAGAAAGAAAGAAAGAAAATGTAATTGTACATGCACTAAAAGAACTAGAATAAGATGGTTAAACAAAGCTTCTACATGTAAGAACCAAGCAAGAAAACAAATGCACAGCAGATGTGTATATCAACTGCTAGTTACACTAACATGATGTTGGAATATTTCCCTAGGAAGTGTATGACTTTCTTTCACCAATACTGTTCCATTACATATTCAGTCTAAAGCTATGTTCATAGCTGTGTTTTATGTCAGGAATAAATTAGTAGACATATAAAAAGCCTCAAAGACAGAAACAGACTCACATCATATAATGAGAACTTGGTGCATTACAAGTTGGGCATTTAAAGTTAGATATGAAACACACACACACACAGACACACACACAAACACATATACACACGGACACACGGACACACACACACACACACACACACACAAAACCACAAATAACGTTGGGACAATTGACAGCCATATGATAAAAACAAAAAGCAAATTTCTATCTCATACTGATTACAATACTATATTCCAGATGAATAAAACTTATGTGTAAAGAGCAAAACTCTAGAAATGTTAGAGCAAGTTAAGAAAACTTACTACTATAGGATAAAGAAATACTCCCTCTCTTCTCCCTCCTCTCATTCCAACTAAGCTATTCTTTCATCCAGTAAAGATTTCTTATTCCAGACACAACAACATAAACTATTGCTTAGATTACTTACAATTAAAAAGTAAAATGTACATTCCTTAAGATAATACTTTAGATTCACCTGCAAGTGCGAACTAGATCTATACC
Organism: Mus pahari; assembly: GCF_900095145.1. Classification (NCBI taxonomy): domain Eukaryota; kingdom Metazoa; phylum Chordata; class Mammalia; order Rodentia; family Muridae; genus Mus; species Mus pahari. Next base: position 16,818,886 of record NC_034600.1, read on the forward strand.
CATTGACATAGCTCCTTCTCAAATATATATTTTTAATTCAGAATATAAGTAGTACAAAGATGATACACTATATAAATTCAAATGCATATAAATATAAATGTATGAGTATAAAACCAGAGTCACAAAAAAAAAGTAGTAACCAAAAGCAATTTTATTTAGTAGTTTTATTTTTTCTGAATTGTGACTCAACCTGTCACATGAAGTCAGATGTGGAATTTTCCACTGTAATTCCATGTTGGTGTACATGAATTAGTAAGTGATAACCAAGTCATGGTAGAAAATATACCTTGGTTCTATTATTTTCACAATGCTGAGGACTGAAACCAGGGCCATTCTCCTGTTGGATAATCACTCTTCCTCTGAGTTATACTTGAACTTCTGACTTGTAAAGCTACTCATAGTATTCCTAAGTCTATTTCAAAATGAAGAAAAATTGACAACATATCAGAAGTGTTACCAAGTTATGTTTCTCTGTCTACAGTTTAGGAAGAAATGAAGAGATAATCAGAAGAAAACCTTGAGAATAAAAACTCCTTATAGGGAACTTTCAGGATAGCATTTGAAATGTAAATAAAGAAAATAATAAATAAATAAATTAAAAAAAAATTTTTTTTCAAGATCCCAGGTGGAAGCTGTTTTCTCTTTGGGCTTCAAAATTAATTGATCTCTAGAAAAAAAATTAACATCTGGAAATGTTATATCAAATGCTGTTGAAGTTAAAGCACAGCTGCCAGAGATCTGTATGTAAATAATAAGAGGGATATCATAGAATAGAGCAATCATGGGCTTGTGAGTCTTGCTCAGAAATTTAGTAAAATAAAGCAATCGAGGGGCTAGAGAGATGGCTTGACAGTCAAAGAGGACTGATTACTCTTCCAGAGGACCTAGATTTAATACCCAGCACTCACATGGCAGCTCACAGCTCTCTGTAACTCCAGTTCTAGGATCCAGCACCCTCACACAGACAAACATGTAGGCAAAAGTCCAATGCACATAAGAATAATTAAATCTTTTTCAAAAGTAAGTTTTTTTTAAAAAAGCAATAAAATATGGTTAACAGTCAAATATAGCGTTAAAGTTAAACAATACTAATAATATTTGTCATTGTAATCTATCAATAGCAATGGTTTCAATTCATGAATAAAAAGCTACAGGCTAACTAAATGGATGCGAACATAGGATCCATCCTTCTGCTACATTCAAGAAGCACATTTTAACATCAAGCTTGGACACTACCTCAAGGTAAAGGATTCTTTCTTAGTTATGGTTTCATTGTTGTGAAGAGTTGCCTGAACAAGGCTACTTTTATAAAGGAAAGCATTTAACTGAGTCTGGCTTATAGTCAACCCATTATCATCATGGTGGGAAGCATGGCAGTATCCAGGCAAACATGGTGCTGGAAGAGCTAAGAGTTCTACATCTTGATCCAAAAGCAACATAGGAGACTTTCTTCTGCAGGCATCCAGAAGGAAAACCTGCTATACTGGCTCCTATATTAAGAGCCCTCTAAGCCTGCCTACCTTGTGACATACTTCCTCCAACAATCCATACCTTTTCCAACAAGGCCACACCTCCTCCTAGTAGTGCTACTTCCTATGGTCCAAGCATATTCAAATCACCACATATTCCAATGGACCTAAGAAACAATCTCTTGTAGCCATTTAATAACTAACAAAAAAAGGAGTGTCCTTAGGGAGGAATACTGCATACAGATAAAAAAAATATCCATCAAGATGACATTCCATTTCTTAACATCTATTCTCCAAATACTAGGTCACCCAAGTTTGTAAAAGGCATATAGCTACAGCTTAAATTACAATTTGACCCTCATAAACTGATTGTAGGTAACTTTAAAACCACTCTCTTACCAATGTACAGGTCATCTAGACAATAACTAAACAGAGAAATAGTCAGATAATAGATATTATAAAGCAAGTTTTCATAACAGATATTTACAGAGTAATTCACCCAAATAAATAAAATATACCTTCTTTACAACTTATGAAACTTCCCAAACTGACCACATACTTGAACAGAAAGCAAGTCTCAACAGATACAAGAAAATTGAAATAACTCCGTGGATCCTATCAGACCATCATGTATTGAAGCTAGATGGCAACAGCAATAGAAACAACAAAATACTTATAAACTTATAAAACTGAAAAATTCTCTACTGAATTAAAAGTTGATCAAGACAGAAATAAGAAGGAAATTAAAGATGTTGTAGAATTCAATGAAAACAAATACACAGCATACACAAATGTATGGGACTCGATATATAAGATGCTAAAAGAAAAATTCATATCACAAAGTGCCTACATAGAAAACTTCAAGAGATTTCATACTAGAAATTTAACAGCACAGTTGAAAACGGTAGAACAAAAAAAGTAAGCACACCCAAGAGGAGTAGATGGCAAGAAACAATCTCTACAGAAGGCTGAAATCTCTAAAATAGAAATGAAGAGAACAACACAATTAATGAAACAGAATTGGTTCTTTGAGAAATCAACAAGATAGACAAACCCTTATTCATACTAACTAAACGATGGAGAGAGAATACCTAAATTAACAAAATCAGAAACAAAAAGGAGGCCTTAACATCAGACAGTGTGGATATCTAGAGAATCATAAGGGCATACAATCCATAGATCCAGTTAGGTTACATAAAGAGAGGGAGTGTAGGTTAGTTGTATGGATCTCTCCGGAAGCCAGAATAGAATATATTTTATGAGTGGACTAGGGAAGGTGGAGCTAGGAACAGGAGGAATCAGGTGTCAGGCAATAGGATGGAGGGAGAAACTGTGGGGGAGAGATGGTGCTAGTCAAACTGGATGTTTACACATCAAAGAATGCAAATTGATCCATATTTATCACCTTGCACAAAACACAAGTCTAAGTGAATCAAAGACCTCAACATAAAGGCAAATACACTAAACTTGATAGAAGAAAAGGTAAAGAACAGCCTTGAGGGGCATCTGGGAAATGATCTGGAAACCTAATGCAGTTGAAACTTCTTGGGATGTATGAAGGTGATCCTAATTTCTAGTAATGGAGAATTACAACTTGCCATTTCTTGTTGCCAATAAGACTTCCTTTGAGGACTGGGTTGCATTTTGAGTTGTTGTCCAAAGAGGGTTCTGTGCCAGTTCCCAAATTACCTGAACTGATGCTAAGATAAATGATTTCTCTCTGCATACCAACTTTGGAGGCCCTATTAATGAAGGCAACATCCACAAAAATCGTGGGAAATGGAGAAGTTAAGTTGGTGCCTATAGGGAACCTTTATCCCTAAGTTCTAGGCTCTTTAGCTTGGGAAGGTATTATGAAGGGTACCTGAAGAAGGTGGACACCAAGACAGCCACAAAACCTTTGACCTGTAATGTGTCCTGCCTGAAAAATATACTAAGGCAATGGTGGCACAGAACTTGTGGGAGCAGCCAACCACTGTCTGATTTGACTTAAGGTCTACTCAGCGAAAGGGAACCCAAGGTGGACACTGTTTGGATAGCCAAGAAACACAGACTAGATGTCCCAGCAACAGGTAAAACTAAACACCAATGGTTTAAAAATAAAGTGTCAATTAAATGACTCCTAATGATATACCTACCCATAGATCAGTGCCTTATCCAGTCATCATCAAGCTTTCTCAGGCAGCAGATGGAAAAGAATGCAAAGAGCCACAGCCAGACATTATATAGAGAGAATGTCTAAATTGGCTGTTTTCACCAAATACCTTGGGGATCCTGTGGAAGAGGATGTGGAAAGATTTTAAGAGACAGCAGGGATTGGTGGACACCAGGAGTACAAGCCCCGTGAATCAACTAAGCAAGGCACTTATGAGCTCACAGAGTCTGAAACAGTAAGCACAGGGAGTCTTCACCAGGTCCTCTGCATGTATATTATAGCAATTAACTTAGTAGTTATATGGGACTCCTGACTGTGTCTACACACTCTTGTGTCTGTTCTTGGGACTGTTTTCCTCCTGCTAGATTACCTAATCCAATTTTAATATGATAGTTTTTGCTTCATCTTGTATTTTATTTTATCATGTTTGGTCATTGCCTCTTAGGGGTCTATCTTTTAAAGAGAGAAAGAAAGGGAATGGATCTATAGAGGAGGGGATGTTGGCTGAATTGGGAGGAGGAGAGGGAGGGGAAAGTATAACCAGGATATACTGTATGAGAAAAGAATCTATTTTCAATTAAAGAAGAAAAGAAAAAAAGTTATGTGTGTACATGTATGTACATGAACATGTGTACACATTTATATGTGTATAAGGGTTTGGGGGATGTGTACTCATACATATGGAGGCCAGAGCAGGATGACTCTTCAGCTAATTTTTAGAGACAGAGTTTCTCACTGAATATGGAGTGAAGCTATTTGGCTTTACTAGGTGCTCACTGAGTCCCAGGGGTCCTCACACCTTCACCTGCCTTCTGCTGGGACCACATGTGTGAACCAGGATTTCAGCTCCTTATGTGGTGCCAGAGATTAAAATACAGTTCTTCCTGATTGTACACCTAGGACTTTATGCCAGAGTTATCTCCTCAACCTCTTAAGGCAATTTTCATTTATATTACGCTAAAGGCTAAGGATATTGACCACTTTCAGAAACATTTATTTGGCCATTTTTGTTTTTTCTTTTGAGAAAAGTCTGCTCAGGTCATTAACCCATTATTGATTGGAAATTGTATTTTGTTTTTGTGCTTAATTGTTGTATTTCTTTCTGTCTAGAGACATTACCCTCCTATCTCATATTTAGCTGGCTATATGTTTTTGAACTCTGTCACTTGTTTCTGGTGGTAATTTCCTTTCTGGGCAGAAGGTCTAAAATTTCTCACAGTCACATTGCTGTCTTCTGAGGGGCAGTGATGGCATGGACTGTGGTCATGAGTTCTTCCACAGGCCAAAATTGTCATGGATGAACTTGGCTGGGGGACTAGGCAGTTGGTGGTGAAGGAAGCATTGCTGACAATCTTAATCAAGTTGTTATACTTCTCATGGCTCACACTCATCACAAACATGGGGGCATCAACAGAACAGCCAGAGATAAGAACTCTTTTGGCTCCACCCTTCAATCATAGCCCAGCCTTCTCCATGGTGATGAAAAGACTAGTAAACTCCACAACATTCTCAGCAGCAGCATCACCCCATTTAGTGTTGATGGGATCTCACTCCTGGAAGATGGTGATGGCCTTCTTATTGATGACAAATTTCCCATTGTGATGGTTTGTAAATGCTTGGCCCATGAAATGGCACTGTTGCAGTAGGTGTGTCACTGTGGGTATGGGCTATAAGACCCTCTTCCTAGCTTCCTGGAAGTCAGTATTCTGCTAGGCAGCCTTCAGATGAAGATGTAGAACTCTCAACTTAGCCTGCACCATGCCTACCTGGACACTGTCATGCTCTCACCTTGATGATACTGGACTGAACCTCGGAACCTGTAAGCTAGTCCCAATTAGATATTGTTTTTTATAAGAGTTGCCTTGGTCATGGTGTCTGTTCACAGCAGTAAAATCATAACTAAGACACCATTCTCAGCCTTGACCGTGTGATGGAGTTTGCCATGGAAAGAGTCATTCTGAAGCTTGTAGATCATGTAGTTGAAATCAAGGATGGGGTCATTGATGGAAACAATACCCATTTTGCTAGAGTTAGAGGAAGCTCTGATAAGCATGTACCCAATATGGCCAAATCCATTCACTCCAACCTTAACTGTCACATCTAAGGAATTAGATTGTTACTGCTGAGAAAATTTGTCTGTCTGTGGAACTGAAAGAAACACAGAGCCTCGTGATATTCTTAATATGTTTTGGAGTGTGGTTTCCAAATAATTTGTTGAAAAACATTGAATGTTATTGGGGGGATTAAAATAATTTTTTTGAATGACTCTGATACTATTCATTCCCATGCTTTCATAGAACATTGTGAAAAGTAATGATGTTACTGTTCCTTAAACAATTGGTAGTATTTATTAGTGAATCCAGTTTGCATATTTCCTTTGTGGGAGACCTTTTCTTTTTAATTACCTTTATTTTTTTTTATAGTCCAGTTGTTATCACCTTTCTAGTTCACCCTCCCACAATCCACATCCCATTCCTCCTACCCCTGTCTCTAAGAAGATGTCTCTATCCATCCATACACCACCCACTTGCCAGGCCTCCCAACTTCCTGGGGCCACAAGTCTTTCTAGGGTTAGATGTATCTTCTCTCACTGAGGACAGACCAGGCTGTCCTCTACTGTATATGTGTTGGGGGACTTATATCAGCTGGTATATGCTGCCTGGTTAGTGGATCAGTGTCTGAGTGATCTCAGAGGTCCAGGTTAGTTGAGGCTTCTGGTCTTTCTATGGTTTTGCCCTCCTTCTCAGCTTCTTCCAGTCTTTCCCTACTTTAACTACAGTGGTCCTTAACTTCATTCCAATTGTTGGGCATAAGTATCTGTGTCTATCTCAGGTAGCTGTTTTTTTGGGCCTCTCAGAAGACAACCATGTTAGGTACCTGTCCATAAGTACACCATAGTATCAGTAATAGTGTCAGGCCTTGGAGTCTTCCCTTGAGATGTATCCCAAGTTAGATCAGTCACTGGACCTCCTTTTCCTCAGTCTTTTCTCCATTTTTTGTTTTTGGTGTGTGTGTGTGTGTGTGTGTGTGTGTGTGTGTGTGTGTGTTCCTGTAGTTTATTTAGACAGGAACAAGTCTGGGTCAGTGTTTTTGACTGTGGGATGGCAACCCTACCCCTCCACTTAATGGCTTGTCTTTTCTGGAGGTGGACTTTACAAGTTCCCTCTCCCCACTGTTGGGCATTTCATCTAAGGAACCCTTTGAGTTCTGAGAGTCTCCCACCTTCCAGATCTTTGGTACATTCTAGGGGGTACCATACCTCCCACCCCTTGAGATTGACTGTTTCCATTCTTTCTGTTGATTTGTATGAGTTAATTTTATATCCAACCATTTTGCTGAAGTTGTTTATCACCTATAGAAGTTCTCTCGTAGAGTTTTGGGGGTCGTTTCTGGATACTATTATGTCATCTGCAAATCAATAGCCTTCCTTTATATAAATGGGCTGAGAAAGAACATAAGGAAGCAACACCCTTCACAATAGTCACAAATAATATAAAATTTCTTGGGATAACTCTCTTCAAACAAGTAAAAGATCTGTATGACAAGAACTTCAAGTCTCTCAAGAAGGAAATTGAAGAAGACCTCAGAAAATGGAGAGATCTCCCATGCTCAAGGATTGGTGAGATTAATATAGTAAAAATGGCGATCCTATCAAAAACAATCTACAGATTCAATGCAATCCCCATCAAAATTCCAACACAATTCTTCAAAGTCATAGAAAGAGCAATTCTAAATTTTATAGGCAAAAACAAACAAACAAACAAAAAGCCAGGATAGTGAAACCAATTCTTAACAATAAAAGAACTTCTGCGGGAATTGCCATCCCTGACCTCAAGTTGTCCTACAAAGCAATAGTGATAACAACTGCATGGTATTGATACAAAGGCAGACAGGTTGATCAATGGAATAGAATTGAAGACACAGAAATAAAACCACGCACTTAAGGACACTTGCTCTTTGACAAAGAAGCCAAAAATATACAATAGAAAAAAGAAAGCATCTTTAGTGCTTGTCTAACTGGCAACTGGAATGTAGAAAAGTATATCCATATTTGTTACCTTGCACAAAATGCAGAGACTTTTAATTGCTGCTTCAAGTTCATTGCTTGTTAAGTATCTATTGTTGATAACTTCTTTAGTTGATTTGGTAAATCCTGTGTGTTCCTAGACACCCATTTCTTCTTTAATCTCCAGTTTTTGGAATGCCTTTTTAAATATTTCTTATAATCCTGTAGATGTGATTAGCATATATTTGTAACTGGACCTTTGGTTACTTTGTTAGGTTATTTTATCTACTTCTCTGCTCAACCCTTATCCCTTCCAACCCCTTTCTCACAACACTATGTAGGAAAGAAAGAGGAACAGAGGGAAAAGAAGGCATTGATCTCTTTAGAATACTTCCTGCTGATTAAGGGTATCAAGTTCCTTGGTGCAAGTTTGGTCCTTTGTCATCTGAATATCTCTAGCCAGCAACCATCAAACAGAAAACACTAACCAGCAACACCAGCATGGGTAGCAGCAGCTGTCATAGCCTTTCAGGACTCTGGCATTTTTTACCTTCTCAAGAGTCCCTGGAATTCTGAACATAAACTATCTTCAGCTGGCAAAATCATGCCCCTGACAGAGCATGAGACAAATCACAGTTGCTGTGGACAATCGGAAGCAGATTCATATTCCACATGTACGATTAAAACAAAAACCTATTCATATGACATTTCTGTGTTTTTAAAGAAACCAAAATTCTCGCTACATATATTAAGACATTTCTTCGTCAATATTAATTTTATTAATTTGGATCTTCTATCTTTTGTTTAATTTGGCTCAGTGTGTCATGTGCTTACGTTTTCAAAGAAGCAAATATTTGATTGTCTGTGTATTGTTCCTTTAGGTCTCATTTCACTAATTTTGGCTTAATTTTTATTTCCTGACATGTAATACATTTGAGTTGGTGTATTTTTGTTGAGAGTTTGTATGTGTATTCATTTGTGCAATCATGAGTGTGATTCAACATGCATGTGGAAGTCAGACAACAACGTTGACTGTCAGTGCTACCTTCCATGTTGTATGAGATGGACTGCTTGTTTTCTGCTGGTTGGTTGTTTTGTTTGTCACAGCTCCTCAGGCTATGGACGGTCCATGCTAAGATTCTATTTCGGCCTCCAATTTTGATTCAGGAGCGTGCACTAGAATTACAGACCCATGATACCAGGTCTAATTTTACATGGGTTCTGTGGCTCTAAACCCAGATGCTCATGCTTGTTAGGAAGTGCTTTACTCACTGATCAATGCCAACAGCCCAGAACTTTCTGATCCCATGAAATTTCCTCTTAACTGACTTAGCTATTTTTCAGAAGTTTTGGTAGGTTATTGTATTACAGAATTACTTTTACTTCTAAGAGTTTATATTTTTCATTTTGGATTATTGAGTGACTCTGTATATCCAAATGTGTATTACAGGGCTAGACAGATGACTCAGCAATTGAGAATATTGACTCTTTTTTCAGAGAACCCAAGTTCAATTCTCAGCGCACATATCTTGGCTCACAATCAATTGTAACTCCAGTTCCAGGGGATCTGGAACACCCTTTTTCTGGCCTTTGTGTGTACAAGGCATGCACAAAGTGTATAGACACACTTAGGCAAAATGTCTATAGATATAAAATAAAAATAAAATATTTAATCCTGATAATATATTGTAATCTTAAAGAATATGTGTGCTTTACATGGCTTCTCTTACAGCTGACATTTTGTTTTATAGCACTGTGATCAGATAAGATACATGGACTAAGATATATGGAATTGTTTCAGTGTCCTCAATTTTAGAGAAGATTCTGTGGGCTGCTGAGAGGAATATATATTCTGGATCCATTAGAAGGACTATTCTGTAGATAATTGCTGATGTTCCTTTGTTGACTTTTAGTTTGGAAAAATCTAACAGTATGAATTGGATATTGCAATTATTCATCATTATTCTATGAGGTCCTATCTAAACTTTCATGCCATTTAGCGAATATATTATGAAATTGGAAGCCATAATAGTCGATGGATAGATGTTTGTAATTGTTATATCTCTTTGATAAGTTATTTTCTGTATTAACATATAAGTGCCTTCTTTAGCTCTTCTGTAGAGCTGTGGTTTTCAGTCTGTTTCATAGCTGATGGTTGTTAAGCTATACCAACTTATTTACAGCTTCTCTCATTGGCATGTAGATTTCCATCCTTTGATACTAATTATTTATTCATTTTTATTTACTGACTATTGTCATTCTGACATCATGTGCCAACTATCATATTCAACTAAAACTGCCATAACAAAATATCATAGGCTGGGTGACTTAAACAACAACGAAAAAAGGTTTTTTTTCAGTCTAGAAGTTTCATTCTTAAGGTATTAACCAATTCTGTATTTGGATTTTTTATCTTTCATTTCCTGGCTTGCAGACAACCAATTCCTAAAATAACAAATAAACTCGGAGAATGGAACTGGAGGAAAAGAACAAACTCTCTGGCATCTATTCTTCATTTATTTGATTTTAATGAGGACAGGAATACTATTGTCTCACCACTCTACAGTTAGGACCCCATTTGACCTTAATGATTTTCTTAGATGCTCCATCTCCAGATACAGCAATATTGGTAATTAATCCATTTCATGAGATTTTGAAGAGAACTCCATCTATTTCTCAAAGGTTTTATTCATACTTGTGAGCATTCAGATTGCTGCTTTTTTGTAATGAACCCCTTCCTATGTCTTATTTCAGTTTATTCTGTGTTTTATGTTGTCTTTTTAAAAAGAAATGCCTTCAGTCACATTTAGTAGATATCCCCTTGTCTTTCTCCATATAAGACTTTATAAGTAGTAGTTTCATATATATTTATTGGTTAACTTAATTCACTTCCACATTTCCAATAATGAACTTACAAGCAACATCATAGTCTATCTCCAGATGCCAATTATATTTACACTTGATTCCTCTATTTCAGTCCCCAAGTCAGAACACCAAACCCCTTTATTTGCTGGCTCCCCAGAAAGCTTCCTCTCCTTTATCTTCCTTCTCACTGCAGTGCAGTCTCCTGATCATTCAGGCCTAAAACTTGGTTGTGATCTGTAACTCATTTTCTACATTTTCAGTTTCTAGGTCTAATCAGTCACTAAACAAGTCTCTTCTTACTTTGATCTTGCATGAAATATTTCCTGAACATTTGTATGTTGTTTTAAAATTTAACTTTCTTTTTTGAAAGTCTTTAAATCTATAGAAAATTGCACACATAATTCAAACTATTCTCTTATTTCCTACACCCATCCCTTTGTCATGAGTGTGCTGAATATCATTATAGTTCATTTAGCATGCATGACTAATGAAACATTACCAACATACCATTATCAAGTGAAGTTCAGACTTTGTTAGTTTTAAATGTTTCAAATTTTGTCCCGAATGCTATATTATAATTATCATATTGTAGTGACATATTCTATTTTTATGTTGCCTTAGCTTCGTTTTGAGAATAAGTTGGCCTTTCTCATGTCAAAAGCAGGCTACATCACCTTGACACAATGTCTACTTTGACACCTTTTCTCAGTTCCTATGAGTGGTCCACACAGATATCAGCTTTATATATCATCTGCTCTGTGGGACAACTAGACACAGACTATTTAACTATCCTCCTACCCCACAGACCCTGCTTGGTCACTACACACACACACACACACACACACACACACACACACACACACACTAAATATTTCTCAGTCACATGGACCCTAATGGACCTCCTGTCTGCTTTAATCCCAACAGTGAAAATTCTCCATTCAAACCTGGGACAGGGAGTCTGCAACCACAAGGAGGACTTTAAAATTTTACTGTTGAAGTAGTTTATGGTGTTGTTCCACAATAGTTTGACCGCATGGATTGTAAGGGATTTCAGGAACATAAGTAATATTCTATAAATTGCAAAATTCCTTACATGATTTGCTAGTGTAAGCAGGACCATTATCAGCTGTAATGAGAATCAGAGAAAGGAAATGCATAAAGAGATATTTGACAAGACAAGTTCCAGATAAGTCACAATGGTATTTTTCTGGAAGATGCTCACACAGGAGCTTCAAATTGTGACTAGAAGATTTTGATTCCTCCCCAGTCTACCCCCCAAAAAAACCAAAAACCAAAAAACTGCCCCCACAAATTTAAATAAATAATAGAGTCTGATTTTTGACTCTTGAGAACCCATTTTTGTCTCTTGGCTTTTTCCATTCTCCTTGGGTGAGGGTTCTTGACCATTCTGGCTATCCCCAGCGTCTTCAGCCTGTCTGTTAAGTTCAACTTCAGCTGGCCAACAGCAAGAAATAAATAAATGGAAAAAGCACTCTTTAAAGTCAAGTATAATAATCAGTGTCCTTGTGGAATCATAGTAGAGCAGGGAAATCTGAATAAAGGGTCCCATTGTTTTCATAATGGCATTTATATCACTAAGATCATGTAACAGTCAAAATTAATTTTTTTCTCTAATAAGAACAAAAATAGGAGTTCCAAGACTAATTGTTTTATATATTCTAGTTATAATTATTCCTATACTAGAAGTTGGCCCTGTTTTACCCTTTCTCAATAAGGGGAGTTTTGATCAATCTATAATGACTCACCCCTGCTGTGAGGGAAAACAGAAAGCTAAGCATTGGGTTTATCTATTTTGTTGATTTTCTCAAAGAACCAATTTCTTGTTTGCTTTATTCTTTGTATGGTTCTTTTTGTTTCTACTTGGTTGATTTCAGCTCTGAGCAAAGCTCTGAGCTTTACTAAAGTTTCTTTAATGAATGCAGATACCATTGCATTTGGAGCATAGATGTTCAGAACTGAGAGTTTATCTTGGTAGATTTTACCTTTCATGAATATGAAGTGTCCCTCCTTGTCTTTTCTGATAACTTCAGGGTGAAATTCGATTTTATTCGATATTTATTATTAGAATGTCTACTCCAACTTGTTTCTTGTGACTATTTGCTTGGAAAATTATTTTCCAGCCTTTTACTCTGAGGTAGTGTCTGTCTCTGTCCTTGAGGTAGCTTTCCTGTATGCAGCAAAAATGTTGGGTCCTTTTTATGTAGCCAGTCTGTTAGGCTTTATCTTTTTTTTGGGGGGGGTAATTGAGTCCATTGATATTAAGAGATATTAAAGAAAAGTAATTGTTGCTTCCTGTTATTTTTGTTGTTAGAGTTGGGATTCTGTTCATGTGACTATCTTCTTTTAAGTTTGTTGAAAATTACTTTCTTGCTTTTTATACACTGTAGTTTCCCTCCTTGTGTTGGAGTTTTCCCTTTATTATCCTTTGAAGGGCTAGATTCATGGAAAGATATTGTGTAAATTTGGTTTTGTCATGGAATACTTTGGTTTCTCCATCTATGGTAATTGAGAGTTTTGCTGGGTATAGTAGCCTCTGCTGGCATTTGTGTTCTATTGGGGTCTGTATGACATCTGTCCAGGATCTTCTGGCATGCATAATCTCTGGTGAGAAGTCTGGTGTAATTCTAATAGGTCTGCCTTTATATGTTACTTGACCTTTTTCACTTTTGCTTTAGTATTCTTTCTTTAGTGCATTGGTTTATTGTTTTGATTATATATTGTCAGAAGGAATTTCTTTTCTGGTTCAGTCTATTTGGAGNTCTGTAGNCTNCTTGTATGTTCATGAGCATCTCTTTCTTTNGGTTAGGGAAGTTTTCTTCTNTAATTTTGTTGAAGATATTTNCTGGCCTTTTAAATTGAAAATCTTCACTCTCATCTATACCTATTATCCTTAGGTTTGGTCTTCTCATTGTGTCCTGGATTTCCTGGATGTTTTGAGTTAGGATCTTTTTGCATTTTGCATTTTCTTTGATTGTTGTGTCCATGTTTTCTATGGAATCTTCTGCACCTGAGATTCTCTCTTCCATCTCTTGTATTCTATTGCTGATGCTCACATCTATCGTTCCTGATTTCTTTCCTAGGATTTCTATATCCAGAGTTGTCTCCCTTTGTGATTTCTTTATTGTTTCTCTTTTCATTTTTAGATCTTAGATGGTTTTGTTCAATTCCTTCACCTTTTTGGTGGTGTTTTTCTGTAATTCTTTAACGTACTTTTGTCTTTCTTCTTTAAGTGCTTCTACGTGTTTTTACCTCTGTTTTTGATAAAATTGGCAAATTTCAGCATCCTTCTTGTTAAACATCTTGGAAAGATCAGGAATTCAAGGCCCATACCTAAATACAGTGGAAGCAATATACAACAAACTAGTAGCCAATATCAAACTAAATGGAGAGAAACTTGAAGAAACTCCACTAAAATCTGGGTCTATACAAGGTTGCCCACTCTCTCTATATATCTGTTCAATACAGTACTTGAAGATCTACCTAGAGCAATTAGGCAGCAAAAGGAGGTCAAAGGAATACAAATTGGAATGGAAGAAGTGAAAATATCACTATTTGCAGATGATATGATAGTATATTTAAGTGATCCAAAAAGTTTCCACCAGAGAACTCCTAAACCTGATAAACAACTTCAGAGAAGTTGCTGGATATAAAATTAATTCAATCAAATCAGTAGCCTTCATATGCAAAGGATAAATGAGCAAAGAAGAAAATAGGGAGAGAAAACCCTTCACAATAGTCAGAGACAATAAAAAATATCTTGGTGTGCCTCTAACCAAACAAGTGAAAGATCTGTACAGAACTTCAATTCTATGAGGAAAGAAATCGAAGAAGACCTGTGAAGATGGAAAGATCTTCTATGTTCATGGATTGGCAGGATTAATATAGTGAAAATCTTGAAAATCTTGGAGGAAGCAATCTTCAGACTCAATGCCATCCTCATCAAAATTCCCACCGAATTCTTCATAAAGTTAGAAAGAGAAATTCTCAAATTCACCTGGAATAACAAAAAGCCCAGGATGGCAAAAGCTGTTCTCAACAATAGAACTTTTGGGGGAATCACCATCCTTGACCTCAAGCTGTAATACAAAGTGATAAAACTGTTTGGTATTGGTACAGTAACAGGCAGGTTAATCAATGGAATAGAAATGAAGACCCGGAAATGTACTCACACACCTATGGTCACTTCATCCTTGACAAAGGAGCTAAGACCATCCAGTGGAAAAAAGATAATATTTTTAACATGTGGTACTGGTTCAACTGGCAGTCAACATGTAGAAGAAAAAAAATTGATCCGTTTTTATCTCTCTGTACAAAGCTCAAGTCCAAGTGGATCAAGAACCTCCACATAAATCAAGATACACTGAATTGAATAGAAGAGAAAGTGGGGAATAGTCTTGAACACATGGGCACAGGGGAAATTTTCCTGAACAGAACACCACTGGCTTATGCTCTTAGATCAACAATTGATAAATGGGACCTCATAAAATTGCAAAGCTTCTGTAAGGAAAAGGACACTATCAATTGGACAAAATGGCAGCCAACATATTGGGAAAATATCTTTCCCAATCCTACATCCAATAGAGGGCTAATATTCAATACATACAAAGAACTCAAGAAGTTAGACTACAGAGAACAAAATATTCCTATTAAAAATGGGGAACACAGTTAAACAGAGAATTCTCAACTAAGGAAAACTTGAATGGCAAAGAAGCACCTAAAGAAATGTTCAACATCCTTAGTCATTAGGGAAATTCAAGTCAGAATAACCCTGAGATTCTACCTCATACCAGTCAGAATGGTTAAGATAAAAACTTTGGTAACAGCAGATGATGGCAAGGATGTGGAGAAAGAGTAACAATCCTCCGTTGCTGGTTTGATTGTAAACTGGTACAACCGCTCTGGAAATCAGTCTGGTGGTCCCTCAGAAAATTGGATATAGTATTACCAGCTATCACACTCCTTGGCATATACACAGAAGATGCTACAACATGTAAGAAGGACACATGCTCCACTATGTTCATAGCAGCCATATTTATAATAACCAGAAGCTAGAAAGAACCCAGATGTCCCTCAACAGAGAAATGGGTAAAGAAAATATGGTATATTTACACAATGGAATAGTACTCAGCTATTGAAAACAATGACTTCATGAAATTCGCAGGCAAATGAATGGAAGTTGAAAATATCCTGAGTGAGGTAACTCAGTCACAAAAGAACACACACAGTAATCGATCACTGGTAAGTGGATATTAGTCCAAAAGTTTGAAATAGCCAAGATTCAATTCACAGACCATATGAAGCTCAAGAAGAAGGAAGACCAAAATGTGGATGCTTTAGTGCTTCTTAGAATGGTGAACAAAATTCTCACAGGAGGAAATATGGAGACCAATTGTGGAGCAGAGACTGAAGAAAAGCCCGTCCAGAGACTGCCACACCTCAGGATCCATCCCATATAGAGTCATCAAACCCGGATGCTATTCTGGATGCTTTCTGAAGGGAACCTGATTTGGCTGTCTCCTGAAAGGCTCTGCCAGAGCCTAAGAAATACAGAGATGGATGCTTGAAGCTAACCATTGGACTGAACAGGGGAGTCCCTCATGTAGAAGTTGGAGAAGGGACTGAAAAAGCTGAGGGGTTTGTAGCCCCTTGGATGGAGCAACAGTGACAACTGGCCAGACACCCCAGAGCTCCCAGGGACTAGACCACCACTAACCAAAGAGTACACATGGAAGGACCAGTGGCTCTGGCTGTGTATGTGGCAGAGGATGGCCTTGTTGGACATTAGTGGAAGGAAAGTCCCTTGGGTCTGAGTGTGTTTGATGCCCCCGTGTAGGGTAATGCCAGGGTGGGAAGAGAGGAGTGGGTAGGTGGGTGGGGGAGCACGCTCTTAAAGGTAGGGGAAAGGGGGGATGGGTAGGGGATTTCTGGAGGGGAGACCTGGAAAGGGGAAAACATTTGAAATGTAAATAAAGTATCCAATTAAAAAAGAGAAAAAAAAACAGTTGGAAGAAAAGAAACACACACACACACACACACACTAATAGATCCCTGCCACTTGTTAGTTAAGTTAGTTTTGACTTTTAGCTCTTACTTATTTAGGTGATATTTTTATTTCACCTTCCTTTCTCTCAGTGCGTGGCATCAACTCTGGACTTGTACATGTTAGGTAGTCACGTTATAACTGAGTTATAGTCCAAGTCCCTGCCTCTTAGTATTATATTTTGTCTTTTCCCAAGTATTATCTACCTTAATGCTTCACATGTGTCCAATTCTATTCAATCTTGAAAATTTATTTATTCCAACCATTACTGCTATATTCTAGGCAACACGAATCTTTCCCTTCCTAAGTCCTATAGTTCTGTACACAAATGTCTATAATACCTTATGCTTAAAATCTTTAATAGTCCAAGTAAGGAGGACTTACTGAACATATTTTTAAATTTTAATTTCAATTTTTAAACATTTTGCAGTGCTAGGGTAAAATTTTCCATCTTGTTTCTTCACTTAAGCCTGGGGCTGTTTCAAATGAAAGTCTTTGTCCTCTTGCTTTTCCTTTATCTTTAAGATGTCATTAATGTTTAAGAAAGAAAAACCTAAATTAGTGATTTTTGAAAAGATTTGTGTGCGATTGTGTGTGTGTGTGTGTGTGTGTGT
>NC_034600.1:16836895-16838162 GCF_900095145.1 Mus pahari
TTTTCTTCTTCTTCTTCTTCTTCTTCTTCTTCTTCTTCTTCTTCTTCTTCTTCTTCTTCTTCTTCTTCTTCTTCTTCTTCTTCTTCTTCTTTTAATAAAACTATATATTATATTCTTACAGAATACATAATTGGTTCATAAATTCTAATAAGCATTATTAAATTCTCCTTACAGTAAATAATGTACAGATATATATGCTTGTTGTTTACTTTCACATTTAAAGTCCTTTTTCTTATTACATTTTCCATATGTGTGTGGATTTGTGTGTTTGTGTGTGTGTGTATGCATTTGTGGGGGGAGGCATATATGTTGGTGTTTGTATATGTGGAGTCTAAAGACTGATATCAAGAATCATTCTCTATTGTTCTATTGCTATTCAACCTTGTTCACTGAGGGAGGATCTCTCAAGCAACTGAAAGATCACTGATATGGCTAGTCTACTTAGCAACTTGCTCTGAGGATCCCATCATTGTCTTCCAAGGTTGGCTACCACAGCCAGCCTTCCATATGCACCTGGCAGCTATGTGTTTTCTGGGAATCCATACTCTGATAATCAGACTTACAATAGTAAACACTTTAACTATAGAGCCATCTCACGAGCCCTACGCCTGATTTTTAGAAACTGAATCTTGGGCTGGTGAGATGGTCCAGTGGTCAGAACATTAGCAAATCCTCCAGAGGATTTGGGTTCAATTCTCAACATCTACACAGTGGATATCTGGGGATTTGACACTCTCTTCTGGCTTCTGTGGGTACTCTATGCACATGGTGTACAAACATAAATACTAGCAAGCACCCATAAATAAAAAAATAATAAATAAGTATCAATTAAAAAAACCTAAATGTATTTGGTCAGTTAGAATCTATGTTCTCTAATTCCAAAAATTTATATTAACCATCGTAGAATCAAATCTGGAAGCTTCATACAGATCTGGCAACTTACTAACATGTATTGAACAATTGTTCCATGTCAATGATTAGCTTTGTAGGTCAGCTTTCTTTTTTTTTCTCCAATTTTTATTAGGTATTTACTTCAGTTACATTTTTAAATGCTATCCCCAAAGTTCCCTATACCCTGCCCCCCCGCTTCACCTTCCACTCCACCTTCTTGGCCCTGGTGTTCCCCTGTACAGGGGCATATGAAGATTGCAAGACCAAGGGGCCTCTCTTCTCAATGATGACTGACTAGACCATCTTCTGCCACATATGCAGCTAGAGACCAGAGCTCTGGAGGTGCTGGTTAGTTCACATTGTTGTTCCATCTATA
>NC_034600.1:16838173-16848565 GCF_900095145.1 Mus pahari
TCCTGTGAACCTGAGATTCTGGGTGTGTCTGAGTTCTTGGCAGTCAAGCTCCTCTGAGACACTCAAATACTAGTGTGACCCAGCTCCTATTATCCTGGGATCCTATTGTCCTAAGATCCTGGGTGTGTTACAGTGCATGGAAGTGGTGTCTTCTTTGAGGATCGTGGAGTTGTCTGGTCTGTTTGAAACCAAGGTAAACCTGAACTGATTAAAAGGAACCTGAGCCTCTGGTCAGGAAAGGCTATGGTGTCCTTGTTTCTGCTGTCACAGACCAGTCACTATTGGATTGAAGCAACTGTTGTGTTCCACTCACCAGTGATCCTACGATCGCTTGGGCAGTCCTCTAGGGACCTTGGGGGTGTCCACCAAATCTGCGCCCTAGGTGACCAGGTGCTGGTGCAGACCAGAAGGGATTTGTGCCCCTGGTCAGGCCGGTTCTCCGCTTCCCTCGTGCTGTCTCAGGTCCTATGCGTAATTGGATTGGAGCAGAAGTTGTGTTCCACTCACCAGTGATCCTAAGATCACTTTGTGCAGTCCGCTAGGGACCGTGGGGGTGTCCACCAAATCTGCGCCTTAGGTGACCTGGTGCTGGTGCAGACCAGAAGGGGCTTGTGCTCTGCTGCCCTAGTGCTGTCTCAGGTCCCATGCACAATTGGATTGGAGCAGATGTTGTGTTCCACTCACCAGTGATCCTAAGATCACAGATCACGTGGGCAGTCTTCTAGGGACCGTGGGGGTGTCTACCCACTCCACGCTCTAGGTGACCCCCCTCTTTCACTTCTTATTCTACTTTTATATAGCATCTGGATACCTCGATGTTCTCCATATTGTAAGTTCAGCTGACTGGCAACCTTAATTCCATCTGCAACCTTCTCATTTGTCACTCCAAATAGCCAACATATTTGGAGACTTTTGACATATTGTCTTTAACTAGTCATTATTCTGTCTACAAAAATCTTGGGATGCTGGAGCACAGAAAATTACTCTGTTAACAGTCATTCCAGCTGATCCTAATGAAAATAGCTAAGACAGGACAGTTAAAAAACCTCCTCTAAGTATTCACACATAGCAGCTACATGTGTTCACTTTTGAATCCAAGCACAGAAGATTGGTTTAAGCACCACATTTGATACAAGGAGACGAAAGAAATCAGACTCTGGTAAGATGACAGAGAGAGCTGCTTACACATGTGTTGGTACTGGAGCATTTGCCATGTTGATAGGGCTTCATTTTAGCTGGTTTCACATGATAGCTTCAAAATTAAATTTAGGAAACATTTGTAAACCGGAATGTGGAATATCAAGAAAGACAACCAGGATAAAACTTATGAAATTAGGGCCGCAGAGATGGCTTGTCAAACCATTTGTTATGCAAGCTGGTGAAAGCCTGGGGACTTAAGTTCAATCCTTAGAACCCAATGTGGATGAAGAGAACAGACTCCTGAAACTGCACACATACACAACCTTCATACACATATGTGTACACTAATAATAAATTATTTTTTAACTTAGGTCACAATTTATGAAATTAAATCTTCACTTGATTTTAATACTGTATTTGCCAAAGTGTCCTTTATTATTTACTGAATACATTATCATTTTATTTGTATTATTTATATTTATTTATGTAACATTCATATTTTATGTGGGAATATACCTTTTATCTACCCAAACCAGCAGCAATGCTATAATTATGTTAGGAATCATGCTTAATCTCCTATCATATATTGC
Source organism: Mus pahari (assembly GCF_900095145.1). Lineage (NCBI taxonomy): Eukaryota > Metazoa > Chordata > Mammalia > Rodentia > Muridae > Mus > Mus pahari. Next base: position 16,839,904 of record NC_034600.1, read on the forward strand.
TAAAAAGATTGTATGCTGAGATTTATTTTACTTTATGAAGACAAATTCAACTATTTAATTGTATAATTTATTCTCACTTAATGTATTTTAAAACATCATCTACTTTCTAAAAATTTATATTTGTCAAGTGTGTGTGTGTGTGTGTGTGTGTGTGTGTGTGTGTGTGTACTATGTGTGAAAGTCAGAAGGCAATACTGGGAGAGTTGGTTCTCTCTACTGTATCCTGGGGATCAAACTCAAGTTGTCAGGCTTGTCAGCATGGAATTTTCACTGGCTGAGCCATCTCACCAGCCAGTCCCCAGACATCATTTACCTGTTCATAGCTTCAATGTTGATTTGTTGTTCACAGTTTATATGAAAGCTCAATAAATATTTATTACAATTTTCTTTGAAAACATAATCATAAAATTTAGTTATAGATACTAGCCTGGGTTCTTAAGAGGAATACAACCTAGAGAGGGGTTACATATTACCAGGAGGGTTTATTAGACTGGCTTACATGATATGGCTTTGTTTCTCCAAATGCCTACCCGAAAGCTAATCTGTGAGCTCTTCAGACACTGAGGTCAGATTCCTCAGTGGTCTCAACTGGCAATAAAGGACTATGGGATTCTGGAAAATCAAAAAAGCTGGTTCTGATGTCAGGAGAGGGCAGCTGCAGCCATAGTATTTAGGGTAGGTGTACTCCTGGGGAAGGAGTAAAGGCCAGTAGAGGCAGTCAAGACTCATTCCCTCATTTTGTGAGGAAGCCCCTACTCCCTCAAGTAACCTTTACAAATTTGTATTTTCTAGTTAGTCCCAGATCCGTTCAAATTGACAAACAATAGCAAGAGTGACAGATGTTAACACTTAGCAGAATATTTCTGAAGAACCAGTTTCATCAGTTTAGTTCCTGCTATTTTAAAAAGAAGATGGTTAACCATATTTTTATTATTAAACTTCTAAAGCACTTAGAGCTGAAGCATGGAAAATCCATTTATAGTATTATTTTAGAAGATTAGAGAAGAAAAGAGTTAGGCAATCATGAAATTTTAATGAAAAAAATAATTAAGGCACTATTTTGTCTGTCTCAACTAACCCAAAATATTAATTCAACTTAACTCTCATTACAGTCCAGAAGGAAAGAATAATTATCCTTCATTTCTGAGACAGGAAACGTATTATGTTGTGTGACTTCTCTCCTAGTTATTATGTTTGAATTTAGAGTTAATTAGCTATTCAAACTTGAGTCTCTGATTCCAAGGTAAATGTTCTTCATTTAAGCCTGCATAAGCAGGCTATGGTGTTTTATTCAGTATGATGCTTGCTTTTAGTGGAGGTGGGATGAGGAGACAAAGTTTTACTTTATTTATAACTCACTAATCTATGAGTGTAGAAGGCAGGCACAGGCAAGCCAAGATTATTAGGATTTGCCCTGGAGTTAGGAGGTGATACATTCTATGGCTGACTCTGTTATATGTCCAACCAAAAAACCATTCTATGGAATTTAGTAACTGGTGTAGAGTTCTTACTAGAGTGTGTCTGATAACATCTGGGCCATTTATAAAGTATAAATGTTTATTTTTCAGATTGGAAGTTATGGTGTCAGAAATTAAGGGGCAGTCCTCCAGTGAGGACCTCTTGCTGTATCCTAGAATAGGAGAAGGGGGATGGATAGAAAGAGTTAAACTCTCTCCAACAAACCCTTGGTAATAGTGTTAAATCTTTTCACCAACACTCAATTCTCATGACCAAAACACCACTCAAAAAGCATTACCTCTGAAACTCCTTGGTTGGAAATTAGGTTCCCCAGACATGAATTTCGAAAACCCATCCCAACCACAGCATTCCATAGTTTCACATTGTTCAGTATCTTCCAGGGTATTCAATGAATTGTCACCAGTGTGAGTGATCCTTCCTGATTATCTCTGTACTGCTGTAAGAGACACAACCAATAAATACGCGATTCCATGTCTAACTAAACACAAAGGTGATCACAGGCAAAACTGGCAACAGTGGTCGCTACGTCTTGCTAAGGGTATAATTAAGAAAGTTCTAGATTGGCACTAAGTTATCCAAATCAAATCATCCTATTTTGTACCTGGAATTCAGTCTGTAATATCAGCAGGAATTTTTTTCTAGGTTGCTTTCTAGTAATCTAGGAAGAGGAATCTGAACTGAGAAACTTTATTTTCTGTTTGCCTATGGGCAAGTCTTTAGGGCATTTTTTAAAATTAATGATTGGTGAGGGAGGGCCCAGCACATTGTGAACAGTACCACTGCTAGATAGTTGGTCCCACATTATATAAGAAAAGAGGGTGATCAGTACTAAAATGAGCCCCAAAGTGAAGATACACAGAAATTGTCAGAGTCATGGACACTAGTCAAGAACAACAACAAGAAAGCTGATCTAGTTTTTGGAAGAAAATTCTGCAACTCCCCTGTCAGGTGAATTTTTGTCAGGTGAATTTCTATACTTAATGTTTCCAGCTCTTATCTTCATTATCTAATTGCAAGCTTTCAGGCAGATACTTTCTAACTCTCTTTTTAGCAGTAAAATATGCTTAAAAAGTGATGCTGAGGGTGAGATTAAGATAACTTTGTTGGCTAGAAATAGATTTTCAACACAATCAGGAAGTTCCTGGAGTCTCTCCATGAGCAGGGGAGGTCAAGCTTTTTAATGATGCTTCCGGTATCCATTTCTTTGCCCTTTCTTACAAGTGACTAATTTCTACTTGAGTCTTTATACTTCCTTTACTTCTGCACTAACGTATTTTAAATAAGAAGAATGTCTTTGTTCAAGGCTAATCCCAACAGAGTTCCATCACAGAGGTACACCAGCATTCAGATATGGCATGGAACAATACTCTGTAGGTGTCACTAGTCAATCAACAGTAAAAGCAAACTCTAGTTCTTGTTTCTTCCCTGGTGTTCATCAAAGGTTCATTTTATGCTGAGTAGTTGCACAAATTCTACCTGTCTTGGCCCTAGCACAGTGCTGCTTTCCTAAAGCACATTTCTGCCTGGATGACTATGTATATGTGATGTTCTTTCTACAACATTAGGCAGTTGTTGGTTTTGTGTTTTGTGTTTTTTTTTTTTTTTTTTCTTGTTGGCTGGATTCCCAGGAGATCTTGGTACTGAAAAATCAGGTTGGGTTGGTTTGGTCCATGCGTGCCAAGTTCAGGTTCTTTGGGTGGAGGAAATGATTTAAATCAATCTCACCCACTTTCAAATACCTCCATTAAGCACTGCTTACAAAATAAAGCATGTGGATTACAAAAGCACAGCCTTAAATGCCTATCATAACAAAATCTATGGCCAATTTTCAAATTTTCCTTTAAGTGCCTCTTTGCAAGCACAATTTACAGGTTTCCCCTACTATTTAATTACCTAAATCTAGGAGGAAACTTAAAAAAGAAAGGCAAGGGAATGTCTATACTGTATCTATCTTATCCTAATATACTGGAAAAGTGAAGTTATTTCCTTTGCTGCAGTAATACAGTGGTAAATGTGTACCATACATTTTATACTTTGAGTCCCAGGCTTGATTGAGTGGGAGTGGTGAACTGAATTCAGAGCAGTATACTTGAAAACAAATGATACAGAACCCAAACCTTCACTTTTTGTATACTGTTCTTTTGTATAAGGAAATGTAGGTTACTTCACACCCTGTAGGCTCATTTCCCACAGCAGCAAAATGTGAAAATGTGCTCGTGTCGAGGGATTCTGTGAAGACTGACAGTCATCTTACATATCTGATAATGTCAGGATTTTTGAAAATGTTCAGCAAAAAATTTTAAAGTAAGAATAATCTGTAGACCAGTGCCATTTCTAGATATATTATCAAATGCTGTTGATAGCATAATTGTCATTGTTGATATCAAAACCAGTTTCTTTCATTACCTTTGTAACTGAACATGTCCTACTACTGTAATAGTGTCAGAGCCACAATGGGTTAATAAAAAGAATATTATTTATACATTTGTAAAATGAACCAGTTTCATAGACAAATCTTTGGTACCCATTTTTGTATGGATATGATTCATTCTAAGGTTCATAATGCAATTTCATTTCTGTGCAAACAAATAGACGACTTCTAATGATATTTCAGTTTTATAATTGTTGAACTACAGTACTGTGTATAGTTTGTAAAATAGAAAACTTTCTTTTTACGACTTCGAATTCTTAGTAGTTTGTAACAGCACATGGAGTATTTGATATAGTCACTTAGCAACATGTAGCACTCACAGTCCTAAGATATGATACAGATAAAGCAAACTGCAAGACAGATCCTCTGTATTGTGTCATAGGGTAGGAAAATTCATGAAAGTTAGGGACTCTGCTTTCATTAATTCCCAAAGCTTTTAACAACCAATGAATCTTGACAACCAAGTAGGCTTACAGTTATGTTATTCAAAGCCGTTCTTTTACTTCTCTGTTTTCATTGTTAAAGATAAACCAATATGATATGAAAAAGATATCCCTTTTCACTAGAAAAAATATAACAGCGTATTTTTTCTTCAAAAGTAAGATAAGATAGAAACAATTTTAGAATATTTAAGTTTGATATAAGTTATATCTCTTATTTCCACCTCATATAGTTTATATACTTATTATACAGATGTTATATGTAATTTCAAACTATTGATAATGTGAAGATACTCTCTGCTATAGTTACTTTTATGTGTTACCATGATAAAACAACCTGACAAAAAGCCACTTGGGGAAGGAAAGGGTTAATAATGATTACACATTCTCATTACATCCATCATTGAGGAAAGTCAGGGCAGGAGCTCAAAGCAGAAACCTAGAGGCAAAAGTTGTAGGAGAAAACATGAAAGAATGCTGCTTATTGGCTTGCTCAGCTTGCTTTATTATACAACCTAAGACCAACAGCTTAAGAGAAACACTGCCCACTGTGAGTAGGGTTACCTATATCAACCACTAACTAAGAAAATGCACCACAGACCAATATTATCAACTCAGTCTCTCAATTGAGGTTCCCTTTTCCTAGTTCGTGTCAAGTTGGTAAAAACTAACCAACACACTATCCAAATAAGTATCTGTTGAGAAGATCTATCCTTATGCTTAGCATGTGGTAGATGCTCAGGGATTATTAAGTGCATCTAATTTAATCAAACATTCTCCTCCATATATGAATAAATATTTTACTATGCATAACACTTTCTGTCGAGCCAGACGTGGTGGCGCACGCCTTTAATTCCAGCACTCGGGAGGCAGAGGCAGGCAGATTTCTGAGTTCGAGGCCAGCCTGGTCTACAAAGTGAGTTCCAGGACAGCCAGGGCTATACAGAGAAACCCTGTCTCGAAAAACCAAAAACCAAAAAAAAAAAAAAAAAAAAAAAAGGCTGGTGAGATGGCTCAGCGGGTAAGAGCACCCGACTGCTCTTCCAAAGGTCCTGAGTTCAAATCCCAGCAACCACATGGTGGCTCACAACCACCCGTAACAAGATCTGATGTCCCCTTCTGGAGTGCCTGAAGACAGCTACAGTATACTCACATAAATAAATAAATAAATAAATAAATAAATAAATAAATAAATAAATAAATCTTTAAAAAAAAAAAAAAAAAACAAAACACTTTCTGTCATTTCTATTTGTACAATACATTGAAATCTAAGTGTATGCTGGAAGTACAAAGCCAATAAAATAATTGCACACATATAATTGAAGAATACTATTTTAACACGCTAGACATTATATTTCTCAAAATTATTTAAAATGTGAGGTTATCTAAAATATTAAAATTATTTAAAATTCTATGATCTAGAATAAAGATTTATAGGTTTCCTTTTGAGGCTAAAGTATTACTTTCACATCTCGAAACCATTAGTAATCTATTCATTCCAATCTACTACTTAAGTACAGAATTTTTTTTTAACTGCTCAGAACCCATCCTATTTAAGCATATTTTTTTCTCACTTTTGAAAGTATCCTGCCCATTGTTTTATCTGAACTCTAAGAATCGGGTTTAGATTCCTTTTATCTGACATATTCTTTGCTGCTGTAGTGGCAACAATATTGTAGAACTTCTGAAGTCTTCGGTACAAGTCAAGGCATTGAACCTGTTGTAATATACCAATTTGAACTGAAGCAACTGGCAACATTCATCAGTAAGTTGGTATAATTATTATTGTGTCTCTTATACTCTAAGCCATATGCAGTTTAGATGTAGGTCAAATTATAACTATGAAAAGTGTGGTAATTTCAGGTTTAGAAAATTATTCCCTAGATGTGGCATAGAATGGAATATGAGGTGTTGAAGCAAGACAGAGGCATAGTTTCCTAAGCATCTGATAATAATAGATAGTTATGGAAAAAGTAAAATAATAATATTATAACTAGTTTCTCTTTACCTATTTATTTTCTTCTTTTCATGTTAAAAGTAGCTGATACTTTTAAAGGAAAAAAATTATATAGGACTGCACTGGCTGGTTTTGTATGTCAACTTGACACAGGCTGGAGTTATCACAGAGAAAGGAGCCTCCCTTGAGGAAATATCTCCATGAGATCCAGCAATAAGGCATTTTCTCAATTAGTGATCAAGGGTGGGAGGGCCCATTGTGGGTAGGGCCATCTCTAGGCTGATGTTCCTGGGTTCTATAAGAAAGCACGCTGAGCATGCCAAGGAAAGCAAGCCAGTAAACAGCACCTTCCCAGGCCTCTACATCAGCTGCTGCTTCCTGACCTGCTTAGTTCCAGTCCTGACTTCCTTTGGTAATGAACAGCAATGTGGAAGTGTAAGCTGAATAAACCCTTTCCTCCCCAACCTGCTTCTTCTTTCTTTATCTTGATGCTTATGCAGGAGTAGAAATGCTGACTAATACAAAGACTAAATTTACTTTTAAAATGGTATAGTGGCTTTAATACATAAAAGTCTCCCAGAACATAGATTTGATAATCCATAGTAATTAACTCCTTCAGGAAGGAAGTGGTTTCTGAAACTTTAAAATGGTATCATCTGCTGACCCATCACTATTGGGAGTGAAAAAAACATCTTGATGTGGCAAAAATCCATGTTCAGTTTCCAACTTAACCACAGGTTTGAATGTAAGCAGTTATTGGCAAACTTAATATCTGAAGATGTCACAGAAATTTTATTTCATCAGAGAAGCAAAATTTTAACTGTAAAGGTCAGGAAAAGGTACATTTAAAAGGTAGAAGTCTTGAGTGAGAGCAGAAGTTCCTGGGATAACAGTTTCTAGGTGAGACTGACAGCTGGAAACCTTAGCACAGCCTACAGTGCTGGCTTCATCCTGGAGATCTGTAAGTTTCCTTAACTCAGGAGGACTGAGCCTGGGAGCTAGAATTCCCCAGTGCTTGAAGAACATTCCTCACAACCTGTTTTTGTCGTAACATTTCCTCCTGAAGTAATGTCACAGAGAATTTAAGGGTATTTCCGGATTTGCAAGGACTCAGGTATTCAGAGAACAGTAAGTACCAGGGATGTATCCTTGTAATAGATTGTGATAGATTGTGTGCATTGGTACAGATTTTCTTAGTTATTGCGTCATTCTCTTTTGTTAGCGACTAGAAAACACTACAGTTAAGTGTGACTACAACCTTATTTATTGATAATATGTTCACTATAAACATTAAAAAGGCATGTCAAGACTCCAGGAGAAACATAGGCCTTAGATTGAAGGATGCTTTAGGTATATACGTTTGTAGCTGGGTTCTGAGCCAAATATTTTCTCTGAGGGACATTCTACAGAATGTGTGTTCGTTCCACTGTGTGCATTGGGACCAAAGACAGTGTCTATCTGTATTTATATTTTGGACACATATGTTCTCCATTCTCCCATCTCTATCAAATTCTCAGTTTCAACATGCTTTGCAGGCATTTAATAAAGTTTATATTTTCAATTTTGTAATGCAGAGAGAAGAGATTCTAACTATAATTTACTCAGAACATTGAAACTGACCAAATTGATTATAGTAACTGGACATCCCCGAAATTCTCAGTAAACTGATATGCAAGGTTGTAGTCAAAATATCATCTATAAATTTGAGTGGCATGTGAAAGTACACAGACATTGACCTTGAAATATGGCAACTATGCTAGAAGATCTAGATTACAGATAACTTACAATGTTATCATAATTTGTGCCCAAGATGAAGTTTACACGTGTTTTAAATACTAACGCCAGGCACTGTGCCCTTGTAGTATATTGCAGGATAATTAGATAAACAGTAACAGAAATATTCATTTCCAGCTGATGACCACTTGATCAGCAGGAAGTCTGTTCATGAACAACCAGCAAGCTCAATACATTTACCACAGGCAAACCAATGGGTAGTAAAGAATTGCAAGGTAAATTCTTGAAGTTTTACAAAGAGGATTATTACTCAACACTATTTTTTCCATGTCAGGATTTGGAGGAACCAAATATTTATTTTATTTTTTAAGTTCATCTTGTGTATCTTGAATTTTCCTATAATTATTGTACATTTACTCTTTAAAGTTGAAAACACAAAACTCTTTTTTAAAATTATTTTATTAGATATTTTCTTCATTTACATTTCAAATGATATCCTGAATGTCCCCTATACTCTCCCCCCACCCTGCTCCCCTACCCACCCACTCCCACTTCTTGGCCCTGGCGTTCCCCTCTATGGGGCATATAAAGTTTGCAAGACCAAGGGGCCTCTCTTCCCAG
>NC_034600.1:16849321-16855944 GCF_900095145.1 Mus pahari
CTCCATTGGGGACCCTGTGTTCCATCCAGTAGCTGGCTGTGAGCATCCATTTCGGTGATTACCAGGCACTGGCATAGCCTCACAAGAGTCCGCAATATCAGGGTCCCTTCAGCAGTATCTTGCGAAAACACAAAACTCTTAAGGTAATATTCTAGTATAATCAAAACATACTCTTAGAGATTAGTTTATAACAGGAGCAATTTAATTTATTCATGCTAATCAAACCTTTTTTTATGATGGTGATTCACACATACACAATCAAACCACATACACACGAACACACACACTGTCTTTAGTTGCCTGAGAGAATAGTGACTGCAGTACCCTTTCAACATTAACTTATGTTAAGAACAACAACCAGGCTTGTGGAAATAGTCTAAACGATATGGGTAAGACTTGTAGGCCTGTGTTTGCTTCTCTCCTCTGACCACCCAAAAGGCCGAGTGCCATGCTGGATGCTTGCTGTACTTATCTTAACCTTCTGTCTCACCATCTGAAGACCTGCATTAGCATCTTCTCTGGCTACATAGAGGATAGCTGTGTCTTCAAATAGTCAAGGCAAGAGTGACTTCTAGTCAGTCTTCCATCCTACTCTCTGGAGCAGCCCTCAACAAGAAGGGTGGACAGATTTATAATGTCCCTGCCTCCTCATTGCAATGTGACATTCACAGGTACCTTCTACATGATTTTCCAGAGAGTTCTCAACATGACTGAGTGTGTTTCCATAGCAGGAATCTTCTGTGTACCCTTTTTTATTCTCTTCCTTTATAAACTCATTTCCTCATACTTAGCTTGCCAAAGAGATTACTTATATCTAAACACCCATGTCACAGTGGGTTTTCTTAAGTGGAATGTAATCTAAGGGTTTATACTATATATGGTTTCTGAAAGTCCAAGTTGTGGTGGTGGTGGTGGTGGTGTGTGTCTGTAAAACTCTAGATTTTCTGAAACTTAACACTACATTATATAAAAAGGAAAGTACTTTTTTAAAGGTTTTACCTAGATTTTAATTATTAGGTATGAGAGGAATACTCTACAGAACAAGGTATATTACATTCATTTCTACAAGATACACAATGAAGGTGCTATGCATGTAGGTACTGATATAAATAAGTCTGGAGATTTGTGAGGCCTTCAAGGAGGAGATGATATTAGATCAGTTGTTTGGAAGATATCAAGAATTATTGCAAGTGGAGATAAATGAAATGTTGTTTTCAGTCAAGGATAAACCAATGACAACATAAGAGAGGTGTGAAAGAATGTGGATTATTCAAAGAAAAGAACACTGTTTCCTGAGCTCAAGAATGTCTGAAGCAAGAGAGCAGAAAGCAAAGTGGATCTGAGATAGTCAGTGACAGTCTGAGTATTTGCGGAAGCACTGGTCAGAGCGGGGAAAGAATGTTTCAGACGTGTACATGCTAAACTATTTTTTTCTCATGTGACTTCTAAAAAAAAAAGCCTCTCACCCACGCATCATCAGTCACTTCCTTAGCCATCATTATTTTGAAGATATGACTCACTGATAGAGAATTCTCTGAAGCTCAAGACATTTTAGAATTTGTGTATATTTTCTTATGTTCACTGAATAGGACAAGATTTCCTGGGTTCTCAAAGTTTGTTTCTATCTTATGATGTCTGTCTTATTATAATTCATTTCTTTGGGACTTCCACTTTAAGATATGGTGTGTGTTCCTTGTGCCCTGGAGGGAACTGTGACTGATTCTGTCCCACATAAAGAAACTTAGGAACAATGGGGTAAAAGCATGGATTCCAAAACAATGCTCATGTAGGTTCAAGAACTGAGCAAGCACTGCTCTGGTAACCAGGACTTTAGGACTCGAGCTCTGGATCTCCCACACCTAGTTTGATGAACCTTGGTGAGTAACTGAAGTTTTCACCATCTGTATTTCACTAAAGAGCTGAGTTGGACTATCTCCCAGATTTCTACTAGTCACAGCTACTTGTGTTGAAATCAGTATCAGAGGATAAAACTGAATATTCTTGTTCCCAATACTAAAATTTAACAAAAAGATGACTTCTGAAAAAAATAATGCAAACACCACTGTTACTAGTTCCTATAAAGTACCCATTTTTGATTCCATGTAAGTTCCATCAATTAAAAATACATAATCATGCTCATATAAAATAATTTTCTAAAATACATTTGCTGTCACTGGACCTTGGAGTATGATTCACAGGCTGCTGGAAAAATGATAACATTTCATTATGATATGATTCATAACCATGACTGTACTCTCCACTGAAATGCAGATATTATAGATGACAGATAACAGCCCATTTTGAGAGTTAGTATTCCTTAAGGCATTGTTATAACATAAAACAAGAGGATCAAAGAATCACCTGTTCCTTCAGTCATACACCATACACTCTGAATAAACAACAGCTAAAAGAGCCCCCTGCATGGCTTCATTTCTACATCATTTACTCTCATGTGTTATAAATTAGTGCTGTTGCTTTATATTTTATGCTGGAAAATATGTCAGATTGTTCAATGAGTGACTGATCTTCCCCACATAATCAAGACAAGATTTTTTAAGTTGTATGGAAGGAGACTAGTTAAATACAGGCTCTATGAGGGGGAAAGAGGGATAGAAAGTTATTATCTTAGAGGGAAATAAATGTGGAAGTGGTAGCTTGAGACCTACTGAGCTCAGAGGCAGTAAGAGATGAGGAAGTGTGCCCAAGGGTAGCTCATGACTGAGAGCACTGCGTGCATCCTCCTCCTCACAATAACTCTCTTTTATTTAGAAATCTGAAGTGGAGTATCATCTAGGGAGCTGAGGGGAAAAGGTAATTATTTTTGAAAAATCCTATTAGACTTTAGAAATCTTCAGCCTGCTTGTTTACTTTCTTGACAACAAACAGTTCTGAAAAATACAGTATAAACTACACTTGGAACATAGTATTACAATGTCACAGTAACTGCCTTTATTTTTTTTCTAAATAATACATTTATAAATGTGTCCAAGGTACCCGTTAGTGCACCATACTTGATTTGCCAATGTGAAGGTCTGAGAACTGGTTTTGATGAGAAGTGATGAGGACAATTCCAAACAGAAGCAGTAGAGAGAATAGTCATCCAAGAACAGGCACCCATGGGAGCTTGCTGCAAGACAAGTGCCCTAATATAGACTTTATTTAAATAATTTATATAATCGTCACAAATGTAAGTAGTATTGTTATATTACAGTGGATAGAAGTCAAGTTCATTTAAGTTAACATGACCAGACATTAATAATTGTTAATATCAGTGATCTCAATCTATTTCAAAATCTGTGCTTTCTAAATTATGCTGTTTTCCTCATCAGATTATAAATGTCTGCTGGAATTTAATACATGTACTGCACATTTATTTTCCAAGAATTAACCATCATTTGATTTTAAAATAAGTACAGCAAAGGTCCCACAATGCAAGCCCATCATTGTTAAACTAGCTTGGATTTGAGACTCTGGGCACACCTGGCAGTTAAGTTTGATTGGGGGTTTGGTGTACTAGGGAAAGATGAAGAGTGAGCTGTTATGGGCTGCTAGTTGGCCACCAGGAATTCCAGGAACTTACTGTTTTATGAGATGTAGAATAGGCAAGGCAAATGAACCCTCTGTCACAGGTAGAAGATTTAGAAGTGTGTCTAACTCTAATAATATTTTAGTGTCATTTAAAAACTCAACATATTACAGACCAAACTTGTTCATCCTATGAGATATCTATATCTCTCAGTGATCTAAGGGGAAATGATGCACTCTGAATAAAATGAAGGGCTACCCCTACTAGCTAGGTCTATGTACCATGCTTGGGGAGGATAGGGATAATATTTTCTGTAGTTTCACCCTAGCAGGAATCTCTGACTGTAGCAACATGACACAGTGTGGCCAACTGTCCTGTTTTGCTCCCATTGTCTTGGTGTTAGTGCTGAAAGGATTGTATCCTTGAGTAAAGCTCTTTCCATTAAACTGTCAGTCATTCTAACAGAGATAGTGGAGAAAAACCATCTCAGTTGTAGATGATTTTATATTAAATTTGATTATTACATTTAGAGTCATATTAAATTCTGTGAGGTCATGTTTCACGCAATTTTGACTCTCTAGGTTACACTAGCCTGGGAATGTGGTATGGGGGAGTCAGTCTCATTGATTTTTGTCTATTTTTCTTCTAATTTGTGGTGCTAAGACATCTCAGTCAGAGCCTAATACTTGCTTGACAAATACTCTGCTATCCCACATCTCAGTGAGTTTGGTAACCAGCTGCCTTGGGCCCTTAAGTCACCTCCAAGCCTGTTTTCCCTACCACTGAAGTCCCTAGGGGGCAAGGCATCTAGCTAGAGTAATGAGGAAACCCTTGCCACCTCCTCTGTTGCACATGGACAATAGTGACTATCTGTGTGGCTGAGGGTTTAGAATTTTCAAAGCAGACAGACCAGCTGTTGTCAACGCTTTCTGCAGGGGTGGCCTTATTCAGTTATACTCATTGAACTAAGAAATGCTTTTCCAGTTTCTTTTTTTTACAAAATAAATTCCCTGTAGCTATTATTCTATTCCCTTTGTTTAGACATACATGAAATCTAATGAAACCCCCATTGTCAAAATAAGGTGGATTCCCTGTTAAGTTAGAGAAGTTGAAGCTCAAGCCTTCTTGAATAGATTTGTACTAAATTTTAATATTTTTTTTTAAATGGCTAAAATGCTATAGGATGAATTGTGTACCATGCTCATTCAAATACAAACTCTAACATCAACAGTGACTGTATTTGGAGATAGGGATTTGCATCCTAGTAGCACTCTAATTTCAACGTACCAGCGACTTCCTAAGACAGGAGATCACTCTCACAACCCCTCCTTTGCTCTTTCCTCTTCTGTCCCCTCAATCATACTAGGACTTTGTGAAATGCCAGACTCTCTGTGAGACAGAAAGAAAGCTCATTACAGACACTCACACTGAAATTTCCATTTTGAGCTTCCAGCCTCCAAACTGTAAGAAAAGTGTTTTCCAATGTTGAAGCCCTCCCAGTCTGCATCACTTATTACAGTAGTCAAAGCAGGCAAACAGGGTTCATCTTGGCTACAAACTTGTATCTGAACATCAGGCACACAAATTGGAATCAACATCTCTGTAGCCCCCTGCCCCGACCCCCTGGCCCATATCACAGCAGTAATTTATGATTCAGAGGAGCAACACCAACTCAAAGACTTAAATACTTTCTGGGATGGAGACTGATCATTTGACTTCTAGAAAGATACTGCAAACATCCTTGGGAGTGATAAAAGAACAGAATACAATCTAGAATGATAAAAAAAAAAAAAAAGTTCCTTTCTTGAGCAACTCAAGTTAGTTAAATTTACAAGGGCGACAGTGGGAACAATTTCTGAATGTGACTGAGAGGGGTACAGGTGCGTGAGGAGCACAATGAGCACTGTGAGAAAGGTTGGTGAGGACCAAGGTGAAGGGATGGGTGAGGAGTAAGGTGAGTGGGTTGTTGAGAGCACAGTGAGTGGGTGGGTGAGAGCACAGGTGAGGGACTGATTAGGAGCACAGTGAGCCCAGTAGGATGGTAGGTAAATGGGAGAACCCCAGATTTAAAACTTGGATCCAGGGATTGCACAGTAAAGTGACATGTATCTCAATCTTTTCTTGATCAAGTACCTCACTGATAGAATAGAAAGAACTCTAGTATCTTTATCATCAAATGTCTGTATAGAACAAGTTTTACAGAACTTATAAAGCTCTTACAACAATTTATGGGTACATGGTATATGTACAACAAACATTACCTACTTAATTTATAATAAGATATTACCATTGATCCCAGAATAAACGGAATTCTTATTTGTAGTATTGTATAATCCTTGACTATATTCTGTGTCTTATATCTATACTCAATACATTCCTATGTCCTACCTATTTTGTCTTCAAAATAATCAAGTGGTTTGTACCTTTCCACCTCCAAAACAGAGGGCAAGCTTTCTCAATACTTGGAGTAAAGTATTTATTTCTAGCCTCCTGCAGGGAGAAGAATGGCTAAACATCTTCACATGGACTTACATTTCTACTATTTACTCCAATAGCTTTCTAATCCAGCTATCTTTGCTTTCTGTCTCCATTTTTCTCTCTCTATAAAAGTCTGAACTTTTTTAAAAATTATTTTATTAGATATTTTCTTCATTTACATTTCAAATGCTATCCTAAATGTCCCCTATANCCTCCCCCAGTCCTGCTCCCCTGCCTACCCACTCCTACTTCTTGGCCCTGGTGTTCCCCTGTATGGGGCATCTAAAGTTTTCAAGACCTAGGGGCCTCTCTTCCCAATGATGACCAACTAGGCATCTTCTGCTACATATGCAGCTAGAGACACGAGCTCTGGGGGTAATGATTAGTTCATATTGTTGTTCCACCTATAGGGTTGAAGACCCCTTAAGCTCCTTGGGTAATTTCTCTAGCTTCTCCATTGGGGGCACTGTATTCTATCCTATAGATGATTGTGGGCATCCACTTCTGTATTTGCCAGGCACTGGCATAGAATAGGGAATAGAATACCCATGGAAGAAGTTGCAGAGACAAAGTTTGGAGCTAAGACAAAAGGATGAACCATCCAGAGACTGCCCTACCC
>NC_034600.1:16856004-16870021 GCF_900095145.1 Mus pahari
TCTCTCTCTCTCTCTCTCTCTCTCTCTCTCTCTCTCTCTCTCTCTCTCTCTCTCTCCCTCCTCTCCCCCCTTGTACACAATTTTGTATTTGTATATATCTGCTAAGAAAAAAAATATGTTAAAACATACATGCACATGTTAAAGCAACCATGTTTCTGCTGCCCATAAGGCCAGGAAGTCCTCAGGGTCTTGCAGGAGAATTGCATTGGTTCCATGCATGTGCCAGCCCTCCCTTGTTTTCTTCCTTCTTTGCACTGCCATTGCCTCCTAGTGAAATTGCTTGAGTCATGGAAGATGATTCTGGTTTCTATTATTTCTCGCTGCATTATTGATACTTACATGTATAGTTTATTAATAGGTGATCCAGAGTTGCATGACATTAAGAGATAATCAAGAATAAACTGGGTTTAATTATTTAGGCTTTCTTTTTAAAGCTCCAATAATGTATTCATTCTCTTATAATGAATTTGCTTTCCACATTGTCCCATTCTAGACCATAAAAAAATTGCGTGTTCAGGCACTTCAATCTTCCACAAATGAACCCTTCCATTCACTCATTACTTTAATTTCCCTTCTACAGTAAGGTAGGGATACATTACAATTTGGGTAAATAATGATTACATTATTCCCCTCTCATACAATTCACTGAAGACTGGCAAATCTTAGAGTAAATTACAAAGACCAGGGTTGCACTGAAGTGAAGTACAGCTGTTGTGCTCCTGTGTACAAACACTTTCCATTTAACAGTCTGAGATAATCTTCCAACAGTGTTCAATGAGAGTGCCTACAACTTTCTCATTGCTCTGGGACCTAATTTAACTGAGCTAGGTTGCTTCAATTTAATAGAATCTTCTTTGAAGCAGCTTAGTTAAAATTATTTTCAAATACAAAATAAAATTGGCCTGAAGCTATGTGTGCATGTATGTTTTAACATAAATTTATTTTGAGTTCATATATAAAAATGAAAAATTGTGTATATTAATGGGGTATGGTGTGACATTTCAATATATGTATGCATATATTGTATAATATTTAAATTATATTATTTTAAAATATTAACCTTCTTACATGTACATGCTGTTGTATTAATATTCATAATTAATAAATCCTGATGTGGGGTTGCTTCCCCTCAATGGCTTATGTTCCTGAATGAAAGGCATACACACAGCCTTTGTATTTTAATATGCTTTAAGCAGCACAATAGCTGGGCAGCTGCCTAGCCTCCATGCTGCTAGAACGTACCTCCTGCTGATAATTCTGAGTTACTACTTACTAATTTTTTAAGTTCCATCTTGACTGCTCCAGACCCAGTTGAACAGTCCTTTGAGTCGAGTCCTCTTGGCCCCCTTACAGGGTAGTTCTGCCTTTTTCTACATCTCTCATCTCCTCTACACTCTTCTTTTTGTTTGTTTGTTTGTTTGTTTTTTGAGACAGGGTTTCTCTGTATAGCTCTGGCTGTCCTGGAACTCACTTTGTAGATCAGGCTGGCCTCAAACTCAGAAATCCGCCTGCCTCTGCCTCCCAAGTGCTGAGATTAAAGGTGTGCGTGCGCCACCACTGCTTGGCCTCCTCTACACACTCTTCTAAAACATGGAGGTTCCCCCTTCTCCTGTTTCCCTGAGTCTCAAGCCTGGTAATCCTGCCTTGCCAGATGCTATCTGCAGAAGTCTATGAGGACTCTGGCTAGGCTGGAGCACCCAAAGAGTTGCACTCTCTGAAGGGGAGAGGGAAGTCCATGGCTGCTGCTACTCTAGAGCACCAAGATGCTGCTATGTGGTTGGTGGGCTGGCATGAGCAGGGAGGGAAGAGAAGCTTGGCTAGTCAGTGAAGTGTGGAGCATAGGAACCAAGGGTGAGGCCACTGGGCAGAAAGTGACTGTAGTGGGTTTGGGCAGCTTCCAGTGGCATAAGCTTTGGAAGAGAACTCTCTTCCCCAAATCTTATTACAGTTCTTATATGACAAAAGCTCTCAGACTGTCCTTGATAAAGTCATTCTCACACACTTTTATTCTTTCCACAGAATCTTATATACATTTTGAGATAGGTTGGAGGTCTGACAGCAGATGCTTTCTATTAGCTTGGTCTGAGATGTTTAGGGATACCTCATGTACATGTGGAGGTACTTTGGGGCATGGTCTCTATGTGACTGATTGTCATGATCCTCTCCTTGGGGTGCTATGGTCACATGATAGAGACCTACTTGAGAGTAGGTGAAGTGCCTACTGTCTGCTGGTATGAGGTGCCAAGTTTTCTGAACCCATACAATCTTACCAAGTTTGCTGGTAAGTCTACTGCCCATACCACCTCTCTCGCCTCCACAGCTATTAACTGCTGGCATCTTTATTTAACAATCAGAATTAACCGTGGGAAGGTTCCTAGAAACTATGTGAAGACTCTCTTGTGCAAACTAATTGGGTGACACAAATTAGCATTAGAATACAAGCAGCTACAATGCACTTGTGTGTGTGTGTGTGTGTGTGTGTGTGTGTGTATGTCTGTGAGTGGGCCAGGAGGTCAACAATAGGTATCTTCCTCAGTCTTTCTCCACCTTATTTTTGGAGCTAAAGTTGCTCATTGTCTTAGTCAGGGTTTCTAGTCCTGCACAAACATCATAACCAAGAAGCAAGATGGGGAGGAAAGGGTTTATTCAGCTTACATTTCCATACTGCTGTTGATCACCAAAGGATGCAGGACTGGAACTCAAGCAGGTCAGAAAGCAGGAGCTGATGCAGAAGCCATGGAGGTATGTTCTTTACTGGCTTGCCTCCCCTGGCTTGCTCAGCCTGCTCTCTTATAGAATCCAAGACTACCAGCCCAGAGATGGTCCTACCCACAAGGGGCCTCTCCCCCTTGATCAATAATTGAGAAAATGCCTTACAGCTGGATCTCATAGGGGCATTTCCCCAACTAAAGCTCCTTTCTCTGTGATAACTCCAGCTGTGTCAAGTTGGCACAAAACTAGCCAGTACACCCGTGTTCCTCTGTTTTTCGTTAAGGGAAGTATTTATGTCCTTCTTGTAGTCCTCCATCATCATCATGAGATGTGACTTGCTTTTCTGGTGTGATGGTGTATCCAGGACTTACTATGGTGGGAGAGTTTGGTTCTGATGATGCCAAGTAACCTTGGTTTCTCTTGCTTCTGTTCTTACTCTTGCCTCCTGCCATCTGATTTTCTCAAGTACTTGCTGCCCTAAATATATTTGATTGGAGCCTGTCCTCCTTATAATCCTGGTTGACTCAGGACTCCTCAGAGTACAGCTTTCTCTGTGATCCTGTG
This sequence comes from Mus pahari, assembly GCF_900095145.1. Classification (NCBI taxonomy): domain Eukaryota; kingdom Metazoa; phylum Chordata; class Mammalia; order Rodentia; family Muridae; genus Mus; species Mus pahari. Next base: position 16,859,281 of record NC_034600.1, read on the forward strand.
ATTCTTGGATCCTGTGTAACTGAGATTCTGGGTGTGTCAGAATTCTTGGCAGTCAAGCTTTCTCTGAGACCTTGAGATCTTGGTGTGACCAAGTTCCTGATATCCTGGTATCTTGAAATTTTAAGATCTTGGGTGTGTTACAGCATCTGGAAGAGGTGTCTCTTCTGGGGACTGTGGGGCTGTCTGGTGTGTTTGAAACCAATGTATACCAGCACCAATCAGAAGGAACCTGAGCCGCTGGTCAGGCAGGGTTCCTGTGTCCTTGTTCCTGCTGTCATAGGCCCATCATGATTGGTTTGGAACAGATGTTGTGTTCCACTCATTAGTGATCCTAAGAACCTGGGCATGCTAGGGCTCCTGTGATGTGGAGAGTCCTCTGGGGAATGTGGGACTGACTGTTGGTTCATACCCAAGGTGGCCCAGAGCTGGCGCTGACCAGAAAGGACCTATGCCCCTGGCCATGCGGGTTTTCTGCATCCCTGCTGCTGGCACAAGCCAGTCATGATTTGTCATACTGATTATTTCTACATTACTATAGATCCTGTTTGTGTACTGACATTATTTATTTAATTATGACACTGCCAATAGATTCAACTCTAATGAATACAGAAATAGTGACATGCTGTTTATTTTTAAAACTTCTGTTTTATAGTTAAGTAACTTATTTTTTTACATATAGGGTATGGAATGTGGAGAAAAATCACTGATATGAATTACATGGTTAATGAATTTAAATAAAGTTGTGCTGCTTTAACAAATTAACCAAGAGTATAATGTGACTCTGTCAAATATACTCATGGATTAAGAAGATACTTATAGAATTCAGTATTTTGTATGTTATGATCAGTATGTATAAAATCATTATACCATTACATAATCAAAGTTAGAAGAATGTAGAACATGTTGGATGCTATGAATGGGTCATCATTTCAAGATAGTATGATCAAGGAAGTAACAAGAGAATCTTGGAAACACAGACCCAAATCAGAGTGGACGAACTTCTCATGAAGGGAATAAAGTGGGGTTCAATTTTTATGATTCACTAAATAGAGAACTTCTACTTGTGAATAACACTGTCATCTAACATAAATGTCATCTGACAGTAGCAATGGAGAACAGACTGGAAAAACGACAATATTTGAAGTCAGAAAGCTACTGCATTCATGTAGCTATGATATTTTATAAATCTCTGACCTGGAGAACACTAATGGAAGTCAATGGAAAGGAGTCAGGAGATGCCTTTAAGTGATGGGAATGGACCCTCTCAGTAACTGAGTTCAAATGGAATGATGGGGTTAATAGGAAAGAAAGAGGCACAAATCTAAATGTGCGAGTCTTTGTCTTTGGAATTATATGGATGTATCAGGTATATTAGTTGTGAGGAGTATTAAGGTGTATTTCAAATAGAATAGGTACATAAAACACATAAATCAGTAAAAAGGGTGTGTGAATGAATTTCCAGCTGTGATGTAGAGTGTGCTATTGAATACAGGGTCCCTGAGCTAAGCAGGAACTTGGTTGTGTTCATCTGAAATACATTGACAAAATATCTTAACTTGGTGTTTTTTATTAAGAGATATAATTTTTGTGTCTTCCAGGCTAACCTCAAACTGGCCTTATACTGCAGAATGATCTGTTCCTCTAGCCCCGACCTCCTGAGCTCCGAGACTGGAGGTGTGTATCAGGTATTGGATCTAGTAGTGATAGGGCCTGAACCCAGTGCTGAGAGCAGGTAGAGAAGAGGGTGACCGCAGATAAAGTGGTGTAGGCAGGTAGACACTTGCAGGTAGGTTTTCTAAAGTGATACTTTTCCATGTCTTGGATTGCATCTCCTCTGTTGCACAGGCTGGAGACTTGTAGTGAAGAGAAACAGTCTTTAAATCTCCATGTCTACCTTTCTACAATCCCCTTTCTTTGGAGCAATTTTTAAAATTTATTCTTTTAAAGAAAACAACAATTCACAGTTCTATCAGCCAAGATCATCACTGTTGACTTCTCAGTGCATTTGCCTCAAATCTTTCTTAAAGATCATTCCACAAATTAAGATGCTCCTTTTACTTATTTTTTGTCAGTTTTTAATTGTTAATTTTATGATTAGATAAAATTTTACCGTGTATTTGAACTATTATACATTACTACCAAACCCTTAATTTAGGATTTTTTTAAATTTTGTCACATTTTTGCTTTGTATCACCTTTATGAGAGTGTCTCATTTTTTGTGCCCTACTTGACTTCAAACTCACCATTAGCCCACTTCTGCCTTCCAAACAGCTGGGATTACTGATGTGTGCCATCAAACCTGATTTATATATTTAATTTAGTAAAGTATTCTTTAACTACATGTTTTATATTTTTCAAAATTGATTATTTTGTGTGTGTGGTATATTTACATGTTTATGCAGCTGTGTGTACCCATATGCAAAAGCCAGAATTCCACATTAGGTGGTGTGGTAATCTGAATGAAAATGACCCTAGAGGCTCATAGAGAGTGGCACTCTGAGGAGGTATGACCTTGCTGGAGTAGGTGTGATTTTGTTAGAGGAAATGGGTAACTGCAGGCAGCCTTAGAGACCTCAGATGCTTTATTGAGGTCCAGTGTGGCATTCTCTTTCTGCTGCCCATGGATCAAGAACTTTCAGCTCCTTCTCCAGCACCATGTCTGTTTGTCCATCACCGTGCTTCCTGCCATAACAATAACTGGACAATAACATGGACTAAAACCTCTGAACTGTAAGCCAGCTCCAATTAGATGTTTTCCTTTATAAGAGTTACTGTGGTTGTGGTGTCTCATCACAGCAATAGAAACCCTAAGACAGGTGGCTTCCTCTGTTGCTCTCTTATTTTATCATTTGGAGACAGAATTTCTCACTGAACCTGAAGCTCATCATTTTAGTTAAGCTGCGTGGCCAGTGATCTTCCAGGATGCACCTGTCTCTGTGAAGTAATGTAGGGTTACAAGGACATTGTTCCATGCCCAGTTTTTTGTTTTGTTTTTGGGGTTTTGTTTAGTTTTGTTTTGTTTTTACATTGATGCTAGAGATTATAACTCAGGTCCTCTTGTTTGCTCAGGAAGTGTTATTACTCACCATGCCATCTCTCTAGCCTGAGCAATAAATTTTCCTAAAAAACTTTGTTTTTAGATGATTTTCTTGATAAAATTCTCAAAACTTCAATTAATGGCAAAAAGTCATGAAATTTAAAAAATTCTTGGTAGATGGTAAATGTTACATCTCAGAAACCTGGAGCAAATGTCAAACTGAGGTACCTATTAACTTTTCAAAGTGGCCTCTCCCAGCATTCCTCAGTACCTGTGGCTCCTCCTAACTCTCCCAGTATAGCTCAGTTCCTATGGCTCCTCCCAGGACTTCTCGCCCCTGTACCAAAACCTCTCCCTCCCAGGGACTGGGCTTCTCCTTCCCTTCCTACTAGCCTGATCATTTTATAACTCAGCCATTTAGGTACACCAGTCTCTTGGCCTCTTGTTCGTCAGTATCCCCCCTGCTATCTCCTCTTAAGGTCCCATTTAGTCTGCTGGCCAGGTTAAGCCTGGACTCTTCCCTCTGCTTACTTCCTCCCTTCTATCTGAAATAAAAACCTTCTTGGTCCTTTAGGAGTAGCTGTGTTCTCCTTCTTTTATTTCAGATTTTGCTCTCTCTCTCTCTCTCTCTCTCTCTCTCTCTCTCTCCCCCCCCCTCTCTGTGTGTGTGTGTGTGTGTGTGTGTATGATAGGAGGTGCTGTTTACGATTTGTCATGATTTCCCAAGGTTCTCAAGATACCTTAGTTTTATTTTTCTTCTGTCTTTGATCTTTGATTAGTTAATATAATTATTTTGTTCTTGAGAACTGGCAGGACATTTTATAGAGTGATTGCTGGACCCATTTCCTTCTTCTCAGGGCAGCCCGGGGGATCACTCACACATGTGCCTTGCTTTTTTGATTAAAGTAGAAAATAACAACTTGACCTCCTGTGAGGTATGGGTATCAGAAACAGTATTTTACCAATGCCAAAACATTTGAGGAGTGATAATTATTCTGTTTGTAAAGTTAAGATAGTAGCATTTCAGTACAGGAGGTGGGAGTGGGTTGTGAGTGAGGTACAGTCAAAATTAACCAAAATATTATAAGGAAAGTGTATAGATAACTGTTAACTTTTAGGGAATCTTCATTTGAACTGCACTAATCAATAGTCCCAACTAAGGAGAGTTTGCACTTTCGACCATGTTCATTCCATTTGCTCAATTCCATAGTGATATCTTCCTGTGTTTATACAAGATCCTTGAAATGAACCCTTTCACAGTGGAAAAGTACTGTTTGCCTTTGTTGATTGTTAAAGATTCTCTTAAGGTATTGTGAAATCCAACTACTTGAAAGCACAAGTTTAAACAAAACAATCAATTGCTAGGTAGCTCTAAATGATGCCAGAATATGGATGTGATACTCTTGATTATCAGTTTGATGGAATTTAGAATCATCTAGGAAATAAATACTTGGGTATATCTGTGAGGGCATTTGTAGAGAGATTTAAGTGAGGTGGGAAGATCCACTGTGAGCATGGATGGCTCTGTCCTTAGTTGAGTATGGGTGGCTCTGTCTTGTGGGAGTAGAGATGTGGACTAAGTAAAAGAACATGAACTACATTCATCCCTATTTCATGACTGTGTACACAGTGTGACCACCTACTTCATGTTCCTGTGGTCACAGCTAGAGTTTCTTTCAGCTGTACAGTTTCTCCCCTTGCATGGACTGAACTCTCAAGCTTATATCCAAACATAAACTTTCCTTTCCTTAAATTGTTTTGGTCAGGTCCTTTATCATAGCAATAGGAAAAATAACTAAATACAGAAAAATTGATATTAAAGAATAGAACCTTTTCTGTTATAACCTATCTATTTGGTTCTCATGACTTTGGAGCTGGTTTGTGGATGAGAATTGGAAGAGATTGGAGCTTTAGGCTAGAGAAATCCTATGGTGTTTTAGATTGAGGTTAACCAGCCAGTCTGGTTGGAGTGTGGAAGATAATGCTGAGAGACAGGCAGGTAATAAAGACTATGTTAATTATGGGAAGTTGCTGTCAGCAACTGGCATAAGTGGATCAGAAGGATATAAAAAATGTGCAGACTGCTGAAGAGAAAAGCATGAGCAAACTTACAGTAGCAGACTAGTAAGAAGTAGATGTAACTGTTAAGAGCCTTGGAGCTCCGTACTAGTACAGAAGGAAAGATGCCCCAAGGACAGCACCCCCACCCCACACCAGTGGAAGGCTCCAAATGGCAAAAATGCAAAATCATTTGAAAGAATAAAGTCTACTTTTAGAACACCACCACAGGCATTAGAGAGGAAGGTGGCTCTTAAGCAGCTGTAATACTCAAGTTCCAGGATATCTGATGCCTTTTTCTGACCACCTCAACACACCAAGCATGAACATGATGCACATACATGCATGTAAGTAATACATTTATACATAAAATAAAATACATAAAAATAGTTTAAAAACTAGAATTATCACCACAGTGGTTCCCTAGTACAAGATGACAATCAAGGGAACTGCTTTTCCCAGAACCAGGCTTGATGACATGCAGATGGGGAAAGAGATCTATATACTAAAAAAAAAAAAAATCCCTTTTCTCCCTTGTCTTTTTTCTTCTCTCTCCTTGTCTCCTTTCTCCTGTCTTTGTCCCTCTGAGGCAAATACATCCACCTTTGTGCTGAGAACTTGGTCTTGGTGTGTCCTGTACAGATTCTGAGACTGGCGGGAACTCTTGGATCAGCTAGTCTGGATTATGGAAAGCATTTCTCAAACAATGTCAAAGACAAGGACTTCTATCCAAGGTTGAAATTCTGTCCTCAACATGTGTGCCATGGCATCAAGTGGCCACTCACACACAAACATGAAAATCAGTCTCCCTTTCTCTTATGCAGGGTGGGTGGGGAGAGAAAGAACGACAAGATAAAACACAAAAATAATATGCAGCAGAAATTTATTCTTGAACTTACTGAAATACAAATCATAGCTTTAGGTAGAGAGTTTTAAGGAAGATCGTGTTTTCTGAGTGCCTCCTTTCTGGATGACTCTGACTCATCTTTTTCAATCATAAACATCTCTCTCATGTTTCCAAACATGCCAGGAAAGCTGTACCTTGGGGCTTTGGAACTAGATTTCCCTCTCGCAGAAGACTGCTCACTAGATAATTATGGAGGCAATTATTTCATCCTCTTAAGGCTTTGCTCAAAACCTATCTTTCCTTTGAGAAAAGACCCTATCATTATAGGATGTAATGAGCTTCCTACTTCCCAAATAACAATCCTTGAAGCCCCTCTGTCCTCTTTACTTCTTCTATTCCTTTTCCCATGGCCCTTCTGATCTTGGGCTATAATAGTGAATTTTAGGTTTTTCTTTTTCTTTTTTTTTTTGTTTTTGTTTTCCAAAATGTTTTGTATGTTATCTACTACCTCCTCTGTCACTCTCCTTCTTCCTCATATGAATTGTTAATCTCTGGAAAGCAATTTTGTTGTTCCTGCAATGAATTGCTCTTAAGAAGCCTAACAAGTAAAAGGTTCAAACAAGACTGAAATAGTATTTAAGTGAACAAATTAAGATTTACACAACCCACAGGTGCCTGGAAGTATGTACTAGCTAAGGAAGTCAACAGAGAAATTTTCTAATTCATCTGCCTAAACTATGTGGGAGGTACAGAAACAGGAAGTCAAACAGACTGAGGGTTTGTTTTGCTTCCTGGGAGAACTATTTAAAAATTAGTCCTTTTGCTTTCCAGTTCATAGTGTTTCCTGAGGTTAGCATCTTGCATTTGGATGCTGAATTTGATATTTTCTCAATGACATATGAGTATGAGTCAGGTTTTAGCTTACTTAAATTCCTACCTTATAACAGGACAAGAGCTTCCAGGGGCAAAAGCTTGCCACTGTTTCACAAGAGGTATGACATTCCAGAATGGTATCCGGGTTCCTCTACTTCATGTGTTCCATCTCTCCAGGGAAAACACAAGCATCATGTCAATGAGTGTGTGTGTATGCCTCAAGATCAGAAAACAAGAACAAGAGGAGATGGCTAGGGACAAAAGATGTGATTGCCATTCTCATGACCTATATTTAGTGTTCCTTATTCAAATCTGGTATCAAAAACTTAAAATGGAGTCTAGTGTATATTTCACAGTTCTCATCTATGTTTTGACATGAATTTAACCTTTGCAAGTGGCACTATTATTACGTTCTCTGTTTCTTTTCATCTAATCTATTTTCTCTATGAAAAATCATCAACACTAACATTTTGTCATTATTTTCCTAGAGCTCTTAGCTCTCCAGCTACAAGTTTTCAGTATGCGAAGCTTCCTTTCCCCATTGTAGTCATGTGGATACCAGATACTTATTTCGGGGACCCACAGCTGTTAACCGTAAAACTGTTCTTTTAAGCTTCAATCTTCAATCATGGAGCTATTTTATTTCTATTTTTTCCCCTAGCAGCTGTTCTGTTGATTATCTGAAAAACTTTTCTTCCATGCTTAAAATTAAAATAGCATGTACAAAATAAAAAGATTATATATAAAAAAAGGATTAAGGAATCATAAGAGTGCAAATACTGTGCTCCAAGGTACTGTGATGCATGAATCCTCTCTGCACATGCACATTTGAAATGCATTTATATATATATACCTATATATAAATAATTAATGTTTATGGCTATTAATATTTCATGAATGATATAAAACACATTGAGAACATACTGTGTGCTAGCTGTTGACACTGATAAACCAGATTGTCATCATCCCTATTATGCAGATAAGCAACTGAGGATTAGGAAAGTAAAGCTATCAGGCCCAGTTCTCTGCACTGAGTGGATTGAATAGCAGACATGAGACTGCAAAGAGTTTTGTCCCAAGATCAAAACACTTGTCTTCTCTCCTTCTCTTATCATTTTTATTTTCTGAGTTATTTCAGACATAGAAAACATTTATTGAGAAAATGAAAACTTACACCACCTTCCTTAGAAGATAAGACTTGATAAATCATAATTGGATGACTGATTATGACCAAACCCATTCTGTCCTTCTCCTAAGTCCAGAAATTGCACTTACCATTCACATTTTTACATGTATGTGCATCTCAAAAAGGCACATGGTGATATTCTGTACTTTTCTGAATTGTGTAACTGTTGGGAGAATTCACATTGCACCTACTTTTTACAGCTGTACAATGCTCCTGGGGACTCAGCACAGTTTTTGATGCCCTGTATGTCAGGAACTATTCAGGTTATTTGTGATGATTAGCACTAGTTTTAAATTGGACAGCTTGGTTGGATATAAAATGCATACCTGTTTTAATTGGCATGTTTTTTGTCAATACTAAAGTGGAATATATTTTGTGTTGGCATTTCAAACATGTGAGTTGCCATTCTAGAACTTTGCTACCTCTTTTTTATTCATTGTAGGTTGATTACAGGTTGTAAACTTCTTACACATCTTCTTGAATTCATTTTTCTTAATTAATGACTTTTCATGTATAATTGTGTCTCCTTTGGAGTGGGAAGCAGGAATTAAATGCACAGATTTGCTAACATGTTTTACATTTAAAGCAAGCTTCTAGTGTGTTCTGTGAATTGCCTTTTCCTAAACTTTGCCAAATTGTACATTTTTTGCTGGCTCTTTTTGTCTATCTGTCTCTCCTCATTCCCCAGGCTTTAATTTTTTTTTTAATTTAAGAGCAGAATTTCATGTGTTTTTCCATAATACCTCTCACTTTTGTGCCTTTTTTCTTATGGGGTGTAAATTAATAAATTTTTATGGCTTCTGAAAAATTGGGTCACACTAGAAAACCCTTTTTCATTTCAAGGTTATAAACAACTTTTCTTCTTGCATATACCTACCCTTATATTTTGAATTTAAGTTTTATATCTACTGAAGTTTTTCTCAGTGTGATATATCCTTATTTGTATAAGGCTCTACTTAACATTGAGACATCTAAATTCGATAAATATATTTTTCCAGTAGCATTTATTAAATAGTTAATTTGTTATCCTGAAATGCCACTATATTCTTATGTCTATTTATGAGCTTTCTATTCTTTTTACTTGTCTGGTCTTACACAATCACTATCCTATTTTATGATAAATTATATGATATACTTAATTGTTTCAGTTCCTGTCTTTTAAAAACTTTTCTTGTTTACTCTTGCCTTTTAATATTTGTAAATAAACTTTAATATAAATTTGATCATTTATTTAAAAAGGCTTTTGAAATTTTAAGATGCAATCTACATTTTAAAAGTAATTTAGAATGTATATCTATTTATACATTACAAAGTATTTACCTAATCATCACAAAGATGTTAAGTTAAATACAGTAGAAGGTATTAGGGGGCAAAAGATGCCCCAAGATAATTTAGCTCTGGGCTTGCAACATTTCAACCACTCCATATAATTAAGTACTAGTCTAGTCAATTAGCCTTTGTGGTCTCAGGTTCTTTCCAGAAATAGTCATTCACAATTATGTACCTTTTAAGATTCAAACTTTAACTGAGACCAATTCTGTACATAAAAGTAAATTAGTTATGAATTACATGATATCTGACTTGTTCCTGTCAGCAGGTGAGAGGGCAGCTTCAATGCCCTTTACAACTTAATGTTAGAACACAAAATGGAGAAATTTTTGTGTTTGATTTAGCATGTTAACAAGTACATTTATCCCTGCAGATTTTATAGACAGAACATATTTTGGCTCTAAAGTTTTGTGGCTGGGCTGGTGTCCCAACCTTTCCATTGGAAGTCTTGCCTGATTTCAGAAGATGAATGTTTCAGGCTCTATATTCTCTCTTGCTAGGAGTCTTAGTTAGGGTCACCCTCATAGATTCCTGGCAGTTTCCATTGTCCTAAATTTCTAGCTGGTCCTAGAGATATTCCCCAACCTATTCCAGCTGTGTCCCCCAGTACTCTTTCCCTTTATCCTCTCCACACCTGATTCCTCTTGTTCTCATCCCTGCCCTGTCCCCCATCCAATTCCTTCCCTCTGTCTATTGTCTACTCTATTTCCTCTTTTCAAAAAGATTCAAGCACTAGCCTACCCGCTTCGGGACATCCTTGTTACTTAGCTTCTTTGGGTCTGTGATTTGTAGAATGGTTATTCTATTTTCTTTGTAGCTAATATAATAGAGAGAATGGCTAAACAATGACTAGTCCAGATTGAGACCCATGACATGAGAGAGAGCCCACTGCTGACACTATTAATGATATTTTGCTATACTTGCAGACAGGAGTATATGATTGTCATCAGAGAGGCTTCACCCAACCACTGATGGAACCAGATACAGAGACCCACAGCTAAACATTAGCTGGAGTTGGGTAATCCTGCAGAAGAGATGGAGGAAGGACTGAAGGAGCTAGAGTAGACTCAGAAGGGTCAAGGACACCACAAGAAGACCCACAGAATCAACTAATCTGGGCCCATACAGGCTCACAGAGACTGAACCACCAACCAGACAGCATGCATAGGACAGAGCTAGGACCTCTGCACATATGTAACAGTTGTACACTTTGTCTTTACGTGGGACTCTAAGACTAGGAGTACGGGCTGTCTCTGACTCTGTTGCTTGGCTTTGGATAGATCTCTTTCTCCTAAGTGGGCTTCCTTGTCTAGCTCAATAAGCGAAGATGCACCTAGTCTTATTGCTACTTGATATCCCATGGCTGGTTAATCTATGGGAGGACATCTCTTTCATGAAGAGAAGTTGGGGG
>NC_034600.1:16870115-16871504 GCF_900095145.1 Mus pahari
AGAGGATGAAGGAGGAGCTGTGATTGGAATGTAAAGTAAATCAATAACTTAATTAATTAAAAACAAAAACAAACAAGTACATTTATCTTTTGACAAAGATGTTTACTCTATTGAAATTCTGAAAACATGTAATTAAAAATAGTATATACAAGAAGAAATACAAATATTATACTATTTATAATAAAAGCCCATCCGAGAAGAAGGGCTCAACAGAACAAGAGAGATTTCTATGCATTTTTCTTTGGTATCACAATCTATATTGCTAACAAGCAAAGTAAAGTCAACCTATTTGGAATATGCTTTGCTTATTATAAATAAATAAGCAAATAAAACCAATATGTATTTGTGTTTTCAGAAATAAACCAGGAAAGGATAAGCTGGAAACTAATAAAAACTATCAGGGAGAAACACAGGACATGTGGAAAAGTCAGAATCTCAGTGAATGTACTTGTTTATAAAGGTTTCATCTTGCTTTATGTAATTTAATACAGGATAAAATAACAACAAAAAAGAATTACATATTGACAACAAGAAATAATGAACCAAATGACCTTAGGATTAGTGAGAGGCTGGTGGCACAACTAAACTGAGAAATGAATGGCATAAATTTAAATTTAATATTTTGCTTGTATATTTAAAATGTAATAAAAAAGGAATTGCAAGAAACTGTTATGTTCAGGCATCTGTTAAGTGTATTTCAATTTTGAAACTACTGCACATTTTAGCCAAAGAATTAATTGACATGAATGTTTCAGAAGCAAAGAATTTTCAGTTAAGAAAATGTGAGCATAATATACTGAAAAATACAACACTGTGTAAATTTATATTTGATTTGATCAAGGGTGGAGGGTCCCTTGTGCATGGTACCATCTCTGGACTGGTAGTCTTGGGTTCTATAAGAAAGCAAGCTGAGCAAGCCAGGGGAAGCAAGCCAATAAGTAACATCCCTCCATGGCCTCTGCATCGGCTCCTGCTTCCTGACCTGCTTGAGTTCCAGTCCTGACTTCCTTTGGTGATGAACAGCAATGTGGAAGTGTAAACTGAATAAACCCTTTCCTCCCCAATTTACTTCTTGGTCATGATGTTTGTCCAGGAATAGAAAACTTGACTAAGACAGGTTGGACTTCAATAGCTGCCACAGACAAACCCCTTTTTTGGGTCTCCTATCTGCGTGGAATGTGTTTCTGATTGTAGGTGGGTGAAGGAGTCAGCAAAAGTGGGGTGACAAACAGACAACAGGAGAGACTGTGTTGAATCTGAGTGTAATGTCCAAATGAAAAAAATGGACTCTTTTATGCAAAAGAAAAAAACAAGAAAAGCCAGGCGGGACACTTCTGCCAAGTTACAGTGACACAAAGCAAAAGGAATGCATACATCAAAAGATGGGGG
>NC_034600.1:16872764-16880419 GCF_900095145.1 Mus pahari
CCAGCCTGGTCTACAAAGTGAGTTCCAGGACAGCCAAGGCTACACAGAGAAACCCTGTCTCGAAAAAAAACAAAAAACCAACCAACCAAACAAACAAAAAACAAAGAAAGCAGTGCTAATAAGAAAACTCATAGCTTTGAGTGCCTCCAAAACGAAACTAGAGAGAGCATACACTAGCAGCTTCACAGCGCATCTGAAAGCTCTAGAACAAAGATAAGCAAATATACCCAAGAGGAGTCAACCACAGAAAATAATCAAACTCAGGGCTGAAATCAACCAATTAGAAACAAAAGTATCTATACAAAGAATCAACAAAACCAGGAACAGGTTCTTCGAGAAAATCAACAAGATCAATAAACCCTAAGCCAGTCTAACCAGAGGGCACAGAGACAGTATCCAAACCAACACAATCTGAAACGAAAAGGGAGACATAACATCAGAAACTGAGGAAATTCAAAAAAATCATCAAATCCTACTACAAAAGCCTATATTCAACAAAACTGTAAAATCTGAATGAAGTGGACAATTTTCTAGACAGCTACCACGTACCAAACTTAAATCAGAATTAGATAAACCATCTAAACAGTTCCATAATCCCTAAAGAAATAGTAGCAGTCATTAAATGTCTCCCAACCCCCAAAAAAGGCTAGGACCAGATAGGTTTAATACAGAATTGTATCAGACCTTCAAAGAAGACCTAATACCAACACTCTTCTAACTATTCCACAAAATAAAAACAGAAGAAACTCTACCCAAATAGTTGTATGAAGCCACAGTTACACTGATACCCAAACTACACAATGACCCAATAAAGAAAGAGACATTCAGACCAATTTTCCTTATGAACATCAATGCAAAAATACTCAATAAAATTCTTGAAAACTGAATCCAAGNACACATCAAAACGATCATCCATCATGATCGAGTAGGCTTCATCCCAGGGATGCAGGGATGATTTAATATATGGAAATCCATCAATGTAATCCACTATATAAACAAACTCAAAGATAAAAACCACATGATCATTTCATTAAATGCTGAAGAAACATTATACAAAATTCAACATCCCTTCATGTTAAAAAACTTTGAGAGATCAGAAATTCAAGATCCATACCTAAATATAGTAAAAGCATTATACAGCAAACCAGTAGCCAACATCAAACTAAATGGAGAGAATCTTTAAGCAATCACACTAAAATCAGGGACTAGACAAGGATATCCACTGTCTCTCTATTTATTCAGTACAACAAAAGGAGGTTGAAGGGATATGAATTGGAAAGGAAGAAGTCAAAATATCTCTATTTGCAGTTGATATGATAGCATAGTTATGTGACCCCAAAAATTCCACCAGAGAACTGCTACAGCTGATAAACAACTTCAGTGAAGTAGCTGGGTATAAAATTAGCTCAAACATATCAATAGCCTTCCTTTATACAAATGATAAACAGGCTTAGAAAGAAATTAGGGAAATTACACCCTTCACAATACTCATAAATAATATAAAATACCTTGGTGTGACTCTAATTAAGCAAGTGAATGATCTGTATGACAAGAACTTCAAGTGTCTGAAGAAACCCTTCACAATACTCATAAATAATATAAAATACCTTGGTGTGACTCTAAGCAAGTGAATGATCTGTATGACAAGAACTTCAAGTGTCTGAAGAAAGAAACCAAAGAATACCTGAGAAGATGGAAGCTTATGGATGGGCAGGATTAATATGGCAAATATGGTTATCTTGCTAAAAGCAATCTACAGATTCAATGCAATCCCCATCAAAATTCCAGCTCAATTCTTCATAGAGTTAGAAAGAGCAATTCTCAAATTCATTTGCAATAACAAAAAACCCAGGAGAGCAAAAACTATTCTCAACAATAAAGAACATCTGGGGGGAATCACCATCCCTGACCTCAAACTGTACTACAGAGCAATAGTGATAAAAAGTGCATGGTATTAGTACAAAGAGAGACAGGAAGATCAATGGAATAGAATTGAAGACATATAAATGAACCCACCTACCTATAGTCACTTGATCTTGGATAAATGAGCTAAAACCAATGGTATTGGTTCAACTGGAGGTCAGCATGTACAGAATGCAAATTGATCCATTCTTATCTCCCTGTACAAAGGTCAAGTCCAAATGGATCAAGAAGCTCCACCTAAATCCAGATACACTGAACTGAGTAGAAGAGAAAGTGGGAAATAGTCTTGAACACATGGGCACAGGGGAAATTTTTCTGAACAGAACACCAATGGATTATGCTCCAAGATCAAGAATGGATAATTGTAACCTCATCAAACTGCAAAGCTTCTGTAAGGCAAAGGACACTGTCAATAGGACAAAACAGCAACTAACAGACTGGGAAAAAGATCTTTACCATTCCTACATCTGATAGAGGGCGAATATCCAATGCATACCAAGAACTCAAGAAGTTGGACTCCAGAGAACCAAATATCCCTATTAAAAAGTAGGGAACAGAGATAAACAGAATATTCTCAACTGTGGAAACTCGAATGTCCAATAAGCACCTATGTAAATTTTAACACCCTTATTCATCAGAGAAATGCAAATCAACACAACCCTGAGATTTCACCTCACACCAGTCAGAATTGCTAAGATCCAAACTCAGGTGACAGCAGATGTTGGTGAGGATGTGGAGATAGAGGAACACTCCTCCATTACTGGTGGGATTGCAAGGTGGTACAAGAGCTCTGGAAATCAGTCTGGCGGTTCGTCAGTTGGACATAATACTACCTGAGAACCCACTAATACCATTCCTGGGCATATATCCAGAAGATGATCCAACTTGTAATAAGGACACATGCTCTACTATGTTGATATCAGCCTTATTTATAATAGCCAGAAGCTGGAAAGAACCCAGATGTCCCTCAACAGAGAAATGGATACAGAAAATGTGGTACATTTACACAATGGAGTACTACTCCGCTATTGAAACAATGACTTCACAAAATTTGTAGGCAAGTGGATGGATGTAGAAAATAAAATCCTGAGTGAGGTAACTCAGATATAAAAAAACACATATGTGGTATGTACTCACTGATAAGTGGATATTAGGCAAAGAGCATGGAATTCCCATGTTACAGCTTACAAACCACATGAAGCTCAAGAGGAAGACAAAAGAATGTATACTTCAGTCCTATTTAAAAGGGGGAACAATATAATCAAGGGAAGTAGATGTTGGGAGGAACTTGGGAGGAAGAGAATGGGGGTGGTGGTGAAAAAGTGGCAGAATGAGGTATGGGAGCAGATGTAGGAGATGTACAGAAGGTCAGGAAATTGAACAGAGGTGTATAACAATAGGGGATTAGGCAACTGGTGTTAGAAACCACAACATCTCAGGTGCTAGGAAAGCAAGAGCCTCCCAGCACCCCATGAGGATGACATTAGCTGAAATACCCCCCAAAATGGAGGGAGAACCTGTCGAGATAATATCCAGACATTAGGCATGAACCACTGGTTGAGGGATGGGGCCACCCACCTATCTCCAAAATTTTAAACCAGAATTGCTCCTGTCTAAAGGAGATAAGGACAAAGAGTAGAACAGAGACTGAAGGAAAGACCATCCAGAGACTGCCCTACATGGGGATCCATCCCACATGCAGACACCAAACCCAGACACTATTGCTGATGCCAAGAAGTGCTTGCTGACAGGAGCCTGATACAGCTGTCTCCTGAGAGACTCTTCCAGATCCTGACCAATTCAGATGTGGATTCTTGTAGTCAACCATTTGACTGAGCACAGGGACCCCAATGGAGGAGTTAGTAGAAGGACTGACAGAGCTGAAGCTCTCATCAATAGAAAGGGAGGCCCTTTCCCTGTAAAGGCTTGATGCCCCAGTGTAGAGGAATGTTAGAGTGGTGAGGCAGGAGTGCTTGGGGGTGGCACCCTCACAGAAGCAGGGGAAGGGGGGTGGGATAGGGGGTTTGCAGAGGGGAAACTGGGAAAGGGTATTGACCAAGCCTGCTCAGTTAGTCAACAGATTCTCTAGCTCAGAAGTGAGGATTCAAAAGGAAAAAGACAATTAGACAACACTGTAGCATGCCCCCAGTCAATTTTGAGACTGAAGGCAAATTTAACTTCCCAATCTGCTTTTATAGCATTTTAATTATGTGTAAGTATTAAGGGTGAGCAGTACAATAAAGAACAAGCAAGGCAGTAAGCAAAGTCCCGTGATCACTCCCCTGACAGTTGTTTCAGAGGGTTTGTCAGGATGGCCAAAACACCTGAGCCCACTTACTTCCTTGTCGAAACACAAAATCTTGCCTGAAGCCTACTTCTTTTTTCCACCCTAAGATTAAAATTCCTGCCTTAACTTACTTCCATATTATAGCCTAAAGTTAGATTACTGCCTGAACTTACTTCCTTATCATGCCATAGTGTCAGATTCCTGCCTAGACTTCTTTATCATGACCTAATATCAGATTCATGGCAAGCAGCACGCCAAAAGGCTCTCCACAGGGAGTTTGAAATGTAAGTAAATAAAATATCCAATTAAAAAAAAAAGATAAGATTGAGACATTATACCAACAAATGTAGAACTTCTTACTGATGAGGTTGTATTACGTTGGTATGGAACCTATTAAAAGTAGATCAACCTGAACCTGAACTTAAGAGTGATCAATGACTAGAAGTATGAAAACATACTACACAAAAACCTGTGAGCTCATCACCATCAGCACTACCACAAGAAAAACAGTACCAAACTAACATACCAAGGCCAAGTATTGATTCTCAAGAAAGCCTTCTTGAGAACCAGCTATGAGCCTATCCACAAATTAAGTTTTCTAACTAAACATCAGACAATGTTGGAAAATATTTCTTTAATAAAACAATTTCAGGTAATAAATCCAAAATAGTTGTAGAAAAATAATTGTTATTATTATTATTATTGTTATTATTATTATTACTATCATTAGATGATACACTATCAGTTAAACTTTGGGGAACAATCAGATTAATGTCTCCTTAGCTCTCTTATCCATTCTACCATCACTACAGATGCAATAGTCTTTTGGGCCTCATGATAGAATGCAGCAGGAAGCGACACAGAACATTTGTCTATAAATACATCTAATTAGAGTTCCATGTATTATTGTATATACCAATTCATTAAAGAAACAACTAAATGATTGAAAGAAAACAGTAAAACAATGTTGAATTTACTACAAGGCAATGGTTAATTTTTTTTCCAGAAAATTCAAAGAATTGGTAGAGAGTGGTGGCACACACCTTTAATCCCAGCACTTGGGAGGCAGAGGCAGGCAGATTTCTGAGTTCAAGGCCAGCCTGGTCTACAGAGTGAATTCCAGGACAGCCAGGACTACACAGAGAAACCTTGTCTTGAAAATCAATCAATCAATCAATCAATCAATCAATAAAAAGAAAAAGCCATTTGCAATGTATTTATCTTGTTAAAATAAAAATTCAAATAACTGAAATAACTGAAGTATTTTGAATACAAAGTAGTTAGCATTATGATGAATGGATTATTAATTATTTTTCCAACCTGTTAACTGTAAAATGAAAGATTCTAGGATACCGTTTTCAAACATGAAGAGATTGTAGACCTGGTCACATTCACCATTCACTACCCTCTCCTGTCTATTCTCTGCCCTCTGTTGATTCTCTTCCTCCTTTCAGAGAGTACCCTTTTCTACTTTTGTTTATTTTTAAAAACATGAATTCTGCATATAAGAGAAAACATGTAATTCTAGTTTTTTTTTTCAGCCTGGCTGTTTTTGTTTCCTTTAAAATAAACCATGATTTCTCTCTTCTTTGTGACTGAATAATACTTCCTTGTGCCCACATACCATATTTTCTTTATCAGTTTACCTAGCTCATAATTCAGATATTACAAAAGTACTATGCTTCTTAGAATAGGGAACAAAATACCCATGGAAGGAGTTACAGACACAGAGTTCAGAGCTGAGACAGAAGGAAGGACCATCAGAGGCTGTCCCACCCAGGGATCCATCCCATAATCAGCCACCAAACCAAGACACTACTGCACATGTCAGCAAGATTTTGCTGAAAGGACCCTGATATAGCTGTCTCTTGTGAGGCTATGCCAGTGCCTGGCAAATACAGAAGTGGATGCTCACAGTCAACTATTGGACGGAACATAGGGCCCCCAATGAAGGAGCTAGAGAAAGTACCCAAGGAGCTAAAGGGGTCTGCAACTCTATAGGAGGAACAACAATATGAACTAACCAGTACCCCCCCCCCCCAATTGTGTCACTAGTTGCATATGTAGCAGAAGATGGCCTAGTTGGCCATCAATGGGAGGAGAGGCGCTTGGTCTTGTGAAGATCATATGCCCCAGTACAGGGGAATGCCAGGGCCAGGAAGTGGGAGTAGGTGGGTTGGGGAGCAGGGCGGGGGGAGGATATAGGGGACTTTCAGGATAGCATTTGAAATGTAAAGGAAGAAAATATCTAATAAAAAAAAAGGAAAAAACAAAACCAAAAAAAACCCAAAAGTACTATGAAAAACAATGGTTTGCCAGTACTCATGATATATGGGTGACTATGATTCCATTGAATTATATGAAGAAATAATATACCAGAATTATATATAATTTGATGATTTTTAAAAATATATATTAAAATAAAGCTTTAAAAGTTAGAAATAGGATTGTTAGCATTGTCTCAAGGATTTTAGATACAATAACCTAAAGTCTTATCAGATTTGTTTTACAATATCCCAAGAAAGTAATAATTATGGAAAAGCAGAAGAAACAAACCAGGCTAAGTATTAAAAATTGTTAAATATGAATGATGATGGGGTTCAAGATTATATTCGTTACAGTTCTTTATAATTAAAGTTAAAGCTATGCTCTAATGAACCTTACATTTTAGTAGAACGTAGAAATGAAATTCAAATGAAAATGCATAATATCTTAGGTTAGAGAAGAGGCATGGATGAGGACATACAAACCAAACATGGACAGCTTGGGAAATAAGAAGGACATTGAAGATCTTATTGAAGAGGCCAGGCAGTCATTCACCAAGATCATGACCACTGGGTAAACATTTGAAGAAAACAGTAGGCCATGAAGTTAGGTGTGGGAAGCACTTTCCAAGAATAAACAAGAAAACACATCAGACACCCAGTCCCTGATGGAGAAACATGAGTCACAGTGGGAAGCAAGAGGAGCCCAATGCGACCGAACACTGAGTGAGAAAGTGAGTCGAGATGATGTCAAAGAAAGAGGCATGACAGACCTTGAGAAACAGGAAATTAAGGACTAGCCTATTCTGTCTCTGCAGAACTAAGCTGTCCTAACCTGTAAATTGTATCCCTTTTCTGGACAGTACAGGTCTGCAGGCATTTTCTGCACAGTGGTGACCTGTGCTTTGCTTGGTATCAATGCTTACTGCCTTCTCTGTGGAGCCAGTGTAGGTTAGGGTAGTCAGCACAGGTAGATATCACTGGAAGAGGTTTAATGTTAGATTTATCTTTTGTCTGAAAGGGAATCTAAAATACTAAAGTGATAACTTGGCAGAAATGTCTGGGAAAACATGAGATGTAAAACTTGGATACGTTTAAAATTAAATTGTACTTAATTTTGTTTGACACACTCGTGTGTGTGTGTGTGTGTGTGTGTGTGTGTGTGTGTGTGTGTGTGTGTG
>NC_034600.1:16880574-16884298 GCF_900095145.1 Mus pahari
TGTGTGTGTGTGTGTGTGTGTGTGTGTGCATGTGAGTGTGTGTATGTGTGCATGCCTGGAGATCTGAGGAAGGCATCAAGTATCCTACTCTATCATGTTCCTCTTATTCCTTTGAGACAGGCTCTCTTACTAAGTCTGGTGCTAGGCTGCTGGTCAGCAACACCCAGTGGTCCTCCCTTCCCCCCCTCATTATTGAAGATACAGGTACATGTGTGACTACTCAGTTTTTCATGTGTGTGCTGGGGTTTAAACTCAGGTCTTTATGCTCATTCAGCAAATCCTACTGAGCTGTTTCTCTACTGCTGTATCTTATTTTATTTATTTTACTGAAACACTCGTCATTCCTGTCTAAAGACTCTATGGTTACCCCCTTTCTTTTTGCAATTTCCCATGAAATTCTACTTGCTATTATTATCTGAAGGAGATATCATCCATTCCAAATAAGTAGTTATATCCTTACACATTAGCTGAAACATCATCGCTTTGGGTTACTTTACTGACACAGGGGAAAGATTCATCAAATGGTTGGTAATGTGTTTATCTCTATATTATAGATTATACTATTCTAGACATTTGTACTTAGTTTTTTTTTCCATTAGTAAACTTTTATGAGAACCAAGTAAGAAAGAAAGTCCATGCAAGCCAAGCCAAGCCAAGCACTGAGGAATCAGGAATATATATATATATATATATATATATATATATATATATATATATATATATCACATAGGCTAAGCCACTAAAATAAATATTGATAGGTTATAAAAAATGAGCCTTATTAAAAATAAAGTTGCTTTTCTTAGCTTTGCATAGAAGTTGGGAGAAAATCTTTCCTTTCACCATGAGCTTTCCAAAATTGTTCTTCTGGGAATGCTACTGACTGTGTAGCAAAGATTTGGTCCAAACTTGTACATAGTATTGGTTATTAGAATTTTGAGGTGTGATCAATATGTATGAATTAACTTCTTCTATATTCTGATACATCTTTTTCATTATTTATAGTTTTATAATGATGCCAACATTGTTGAACTTAGCCTTGGCACAGCACGTTCAGACGGAATAACTTACACACTTGACTTTAGTTTGGGTATAAGGAAAATATACATTATATAAAGATTTATAGTAAATCCTTATTTGTGTGGAGTCATGAAAAGCACAAAACTCCCTTGGTGTATGAGCTACTAAGATAATGGCAATGGGTATTTGATGTTCCTTACTCTAGCTTTCATGATATTGAAATAACTTTTCTGTGCATTGAGTGGTTATATTCCTCTGAAGCAACAGTACTGTCATTAATCCCTGCTGAGTAAACGTTAGTGAGCAGATGTTGTGTGCTGGGGATGTGCGCTTTTAAGATACTGTTTAATGCATGAGCTGCTGCTACTCTTGTCTTCCTGTATCTTCTGCTGGCACTCCTCTTCATTAATAATAGAAAACCTTCCTCCTTACCACTCTGCTTTTGTACATGGAAGCCCTTTCAGAGCCTCTCAAGCTGCTCAAAGCATGTGCTTTGAAAGATAGCCTTTAAACATCAGAAAAGGAAGACTTAAATAAACTCTGTATTTAGAAGAATGTTTAATTTCCATTCAATATAGATAGCCAAATAAAATATGCCAAATAATAAAACGTTTTATCTTTAGTATCATCCACAGGCTACTTATTCCTCCTCTAAATAGAAGGATGTTGGCATTCTTGGGGAATTATGTCCTCTATTTCCTGTTATGTATTACTTTACCCAAGCACTATAGCTATCCAATGATAATGAAATTTAGGAAATTTTCATATGTTATATAATTCAGTAAATGTTAGCAAGAATAATCCCTAGATTGTGCTTATTCATAAAAAGAAAAAAATGTGATTCTCAGGAAAAAGTATAAGAACAGAAGGTTTAAAAATATTTATTAACATTTGTTGTTTCATTTTCTGAGACAGAAGAGCTTCTATTTTTTCCTTACATGTAAGAAAGCATTATGTTAAGAAACAGGGCTTGGGATACTTAATGAATACTTAAAAACACATTTAAAAGCAAATATTTTTAAGACAAACACTCAGGTATGGAAAACAAAAACAAAAATTATACATAAACAAAGCCCCACCAAAAAACTCATCCCCAAATGTAATGTTTTTTTTAATACACACAGTATTATTATGGTTTTATTGTTATTATTATTATTTTATCACTATGATTATTATGAATAATCATAGAATGGGATGTGAATTAGATTGATTACTCAATGCTGATTAAGCTTTTTTTATTTTTATTTAATACACTAAGACATCATTTTTAAATGTAAGACTTTGGAGAGCCAGTTGAATATGCAATATTTATTTCAGGCAGCTTCAGAAGGCAGTGATGCCTTAGGTGCCCGGTACCTCCTGCTCTTACTCCTGTGACATCCTAAAAAGGGACACTTTTCCTTGACTTGTGTGAAGTGATCCTTACATAGGTGAGAACTCAAGCAATTCTAAATGACCACATGAATGATATCAATCTCATCTAGTTTGTTTTGTAAATGCTAGAAGTAAATAAATAAAATGTCAGGATTTTTGTTAACATTTTTTAAATATTTAAAAAAATCATTAAAGGTGGTATGTTAAGACAAAAGCTTCATTCAAAAATGCCAGACACATCTTCCTTTTGGACAAAGATAAAACTTGCCTCCCTCCCCGCAGATTCTTAAATTAACTTGGCTGGAGAAATGCTTTTAGACTGTTATAAATATTTAATCAAGAAATGTTCTTAGTTTTCCAAAGTATACATTTTTTGTCCAGACTTTAATGCCTTCATTTTAACAGAGTAATCTTCAAGGAGAAGCCAAGCACATCTTTGTGAAGTCAAAAATATGATTTCCTCCTTTCCCTTCTCCTTCTTCCCCCATCCTCCTCCTACTCTGCCTCCTCCTCCTGCTCAGGAATATGATCCTGGCATTAAGGAAACCATTTTATTTTCAGTAAGTTTACAAGCAGTCCTGTAAGACTGCTGATCATCATTGTCCTTCCCACAGGTCCACTTAAGCACTTTGTCATATAGCCTGGCTATTTTTATAAAGATACAAGTTTTTCTCAAGAACAAAACTTATTTATCTTTGAGTACTTACTTTTTAGATTGTGATCCTAATGTCCTTATGAGATTTAGTTAACTTTACAACAAAGAAAATCTCTTTTCTTTTTTTTTTTTTTTTAAGATTTATTTATTTATTTATCATATGTAAGTACACTGTAGCTGTCCTCAGACNCCCCAGAAGAGGGAGTCAGATCTCGTTAAGGATGGCTGTGAGCCACCATGTGGGTGCTGGGATTTGAACTCTGTACCTTTGGAAGAGCAGTCAGGTGCTCTTGCCCGCTGAGCCATCTCCCCAGCCCACGAAAATCTCTTTTCTTGACAGCATATAGTCAGTTAAATTCAATCCAAAGGCTTCAAAAATTAGTAGATAGCTCCAAGCAAGTGAAACCATGGTTTCTTTAATATGCGAATTGTCATAGCTTAAAATTTTATCATCCTGATCACTGACAATTATACTTCCTTACTTTTAAGTGTTTTCCTATGTGTTGCATCCCGTTTGCTCAGGAGCATGTGGTCTCCTCATTACACTGCTCTCTCTGTTGCTGACCCTCCTCATGAGACCAGTAAACATCTGGGCTCAGCTCTTCCTTCCTTCCTTCCTTCCTTCCTTCCTTCCTTCCTTCCTTCCTTCCTTCCTTCCTTCCTTCCTTCCTCCCTCCC
>NC_034600.1:16884354-16908793 GCF_900095145.1 Mus pahari
TCCTTCCTTCCTTCCTTCTGTTTTCCCTACCTTCCTTCCCTCCTTTGTTCTTTTCTCTACACAACAGGTTACTAGTTTTTAGTAAACTTGGAATTCTGTCCAATAATGTGGAACTACTGATAATTCAAGTAATTTACTTATTTCTACTTTATGTAAATGAATACTTGCTTGCATGTATGCACATGCACTGTGTGCATCCCTAGTACCTGCAGAAACCGGAAGAGGGTGTCAGATGCCCTGGGACTGGACAGTAGTGTGCTGGGAACTGGTTTACGGCAAGAGCTGAGTCATCTCTATGGTCTTCATGATTTTATATTTTTTTATGCAGGGATTGAACTCAGGGATCTACATGGAACTAATTGCCCAGCTCACTCATAACCTTTAAGGTAGCATTCAAAGAGTCTCGTAGGCACCGCAAGTGGCAGAGAGAGCAGTATGGAAAGGAGGCCATCAAATTCAAACAACAGTAACATCTAAAGTTTGGAAATCTAGAGTACCCTGTAAGAAACTAAAATTCACAGGCCTCCTCAAAACCACATCTTCCTATTAGGTGGGTCTCTGGTGGGTGAGGCTAAGGTTGAAAGCCTGGTCTCTGACCTCTGAGGGTCTGGGCTTCAGCAAAGGATTCATTTGGGGGTCTAAGCTAGACATGAATGGGACACTTCCTCTCACTATAAGTTCCAAGATGTCTGAGAGTGACCTCAAGCCTTCAGGGACATCTCACACTCGTGGATGAATAACATCCAGAAACATCCACTGGTCAAAGGAAGGTAGACGGTGAAGTCAGAGTAGGGGTGGAGCATTCTCAGTACTTCTCTCCAGGAATTTTATTGCAGCATAACAGATCGTTTTACATTGCAACCATTTTCTTTTTGGAAAATTAGACTTTGCCTATCTATTGCCTTTGTCTGACTCTTTTTCATAGTCTCATTATTTATAGTTTCTCACTTTTTTCCTTAAAACAATAAACCATTATAAGAAAAGTTAAAAACTTTTAATTTTATAGCATCTTAAAATTTGTGTGTCTTGTTCTCTTACCTACTTTCCTACAGCTATCCTTTTCCTGAAACTTTAAACATTTTTAAGGTTGACTTGCCACACCCCAAAAGCAATAGGCCTAATTGGTCATGGTCTAAAACCTTCAAAACTATGACCCATAGCCATTTCCAGGGAAACATTGTCTCGAAACAGAGGGCACTAGGTACAGAGTGAGAGATCTGCGATCACTCAGCCCTAGAGCAGATACCTCTATCAAACCCCTCACCTCAGGCCTCAGGGAACTCTGTAGAAGTGGAGGCAGAAAGAACCTAAGAGCCAGAGAGGGTGGAAGACACCAAGAAAATAAGGCCTTAGAAACACAAAGGACCAACACACACGAACTCACAGAGAGTGGAGCAGCATGCACAGGTCCTGCATTTGGCTGCACAAGAGGGGGTTCTAGAGCTGAGAAGAGAAGTGGAAACATGCCTTCATCCCTGACTAAGATGCTATCTCCAGAAGATAACCACTTGCAAATGAAAATTTAGTTTTTGCTGATGGAGAATCACTACTCTTAAAGATAGGCTGCAAGCCAGCAGTAGATAGCCATAGAAGACTAACTTCATGGCATCTTTGAAGGTCGTTGCTCTTACAATGTCAGGGATTTCCTTTGTTGTTTGTTGTTTTTTAAAATGTTATCTTATTTTTTATTTTTATTACATTTATTTTCATTTATATGTACATTTTTTTCTTTCTTTTTACCCTCCAGGTGTGTTATAGCTTACAGCTTCGTGGATTTATGGGATTCCTAAGTGTGAGAATGAGTAGGCCTCTGGCTTTCAAGCCTTTTCTTGGGCTCTTTTTCCCTCAGCACGCTTGTTTTTTCCTATTCTGCTGTGTTAGTTTTTGTTTTATCTTATTATATTATATATTATTATTATCCGTTAGAAGTTTGTTTTTTAAACAGTCCATCAACAGAGAAAAGAGAAAAACCTGTATGCTCCACTAGGGGGTGCTCAACCTCCCCAAGGACCATATATATATATATATATATATATATATATATATATATATATATATATTTAAATTGTGTTTCCATACAGAAACACATGGCTTTAAATCTTTTGGCAATAAGGCTTACATAGTGGAGTCCTAAGGTCAAAGGCTTTTGGGAAAGGAGTTAAATGTTCCCTTTGGGAGGGAGCATGACAAAGGAGCTAGGCTATAGTGTTTCAGGGCTCTGGGGACCCTCATCAGCATCTCTGCTATTGTTGCTAGCCCAGACCCCACGTGAGAACAGCAAACTGCTCTAAATTAACAGTGTTTCTGACAAAATAAAATAAAATAAAATTAAACAAAACAATCAAACAAACAGCAACAGCAACAAAACCCCAGGGGACACAAACCACAACAACCCTTTCCTTTTGTGAGTTAATTACTTCAGGTACTTACCACAATAATGGAAAGATAACTATTTCTCCTGGTCTGAAAAATAGATGTTCATTGTGAAAAGAATAAGCATAAGTATAGACTATAGTAAATGGATTTCTTGTGTGTGCAAGACTGTGCGAAGCAATTCCTACATGTTACATAGGTCATTTTCATCCTCACAGCTGGTACTTTGTATTATGGTTAGGAAACTACCTGTAGCTTGCAAATAAGAAGAACTTGGTGAATTTCTGTTATTTCATTTGTCTTCTGCACCTAGTGGTGTGTAGACATGTGTCATCTCCTTGGATTGCTGAAGAATCTTTAATGTGCCGTTGATCACTGTCTTCCTCCATTTCCAGTACTTAACATTCACTTAGAGTGTTAGAGTGCGTGACTATGAAGTCAATAAACATATAGTTTGGACTTCAAAAATCTTCAATCTTAGAAATATGCTTCATGTTTAACTTCTATTTTTATTTTTACTTTTTATTTTTGATGCAATCTGTTGAGAATAAATCAGGTAATGTAACACAAGACATTTGATAAGATGTTCACTTATCATCCAATGTGATCTCTATGGACATAGTATGTTGCTCCTCTGTAACAACACAGGTTGTAGATGTTTGTTTTCTAGGAGATACTACTGATGAGCTGAAGGGGATACATATAGCCCACAGGGCACTGATGCCACAGGGCACATATGCACAGCAACATATGACTCACAGCTCTCACGGGCCAGACTGTCCGGCATTGTCACCTAGGGGGAGAATCTGGCAAGGGACCAAGACTCCTCCTACCATGTAAGCACACTTGATGTCCATCAGGGCTATTGGTGTCTGTGATGACCAGCACACCTCTTTGTGGTTGCTGGGCTTCAGACTTGCAAGCATGGCCGTTCTACACTCCCACTCACCTTAAACAGCTGTTTCTCTGATTAGACCAGTGTAACGTTTTCAGATTTATTTGACTTTATGGAGAATTATTTTGTTAGTAATACCAAATCATTTATATAAAATCTCAAGTATAAACTCAACCTTGAGGCATGTGAGGAAATATAAGAGTTCCTATAGTCATTCTCTTATCTACTCAGCAATACAATTAGTCAACATGACCATACATGTCCTGGGCAAGTGACCCTAGAGTAGAAGCACTATTAAGTTCCTCAAGTCATATGAGAGCAAAGAGGGGAAGTAAGATAGAAACTAAGAAAAAAAAAAAGATGGAAACTAAAAACACAGAGATGGAGACCTATTTTTTTAATAGAGGCAGGACTTGTTATGTAGTCCAGGCTTGCCTAATGTAGTTCTGATTGGCCTACAACTTTCCATGATTTCAAAATTGAACTATATCTAGTGATACTCCTGTCTCAGCTTTCTAAGGGCCAAGGCCAAGATCATAGATGTGTGGCCCTATTCTCAACTGAAATAGATCATTTCTTTCTTTGTTTGTTTTGTGTTAACCTGGATGGTTCTTTTCTCAATACATAGACCAGGGAGATATTGAAACTCAGTGGCAATTTCATGACTTCTGGGATTTTGGCTGTGTATGTGACAATATACTCAGCTGAATTCGATGTTGAAGATGACTTAAGAGTTTGTTAGTTGGCTCAAAGTGGCAATTGCACTCATAAAAAAGTGACAGTTGTTTTTGGAAGATACAGAATAATTAAAGATTATTTGTGAAATGGAAATTGGCTATGAGAAGAGCTGCCCATGAGATGAAATAAAGGCAGAGAACAAATCTGTTATTGGCATTAAATTCCACCTGTACCCACTGAGACATTGTTATAGATTTTACTGATAGTTTTTTCTTTGAAGGCAGTAAATTGTTCTGTTCCTTGGTCGTGGACTCATGTGGCAATGTTACTTCTCTTTATTATTATTTTGTTGTTGTTCTTTTTCAATTTATTTATTTATTTATTTATTTACATCCCAAATGCTGTCCCTCCTCCTGGTCCTCCCTCATTAGAATTCCTCCCCCAACCCCACTTCCCTTTGCCTCTGAGAAGTATTCCCCCACCCTGGGGCATTAGACGAATCCACTCCCACTGAGGCAGACATGGCAGCTCTCTGCTACATCTGTGCTGGTGGGTCTCAGACCAGCTTGTAAAAGAACAAATCAAATGTTATACATTCCTTTTGGTTGCATCATTGCAATTATTTCCCTTTATTAATGGCAAAGTTATGATGGTGTTGGGTGAGTGTGGCTAAACTGATGAAAGCAAAGCCAAATAAATTTCAGGGATGGATATATTATTTGTGACACAGGTTTTCCCATAATGGATACTCATTTGTTCCTGACTTGCTGATGTTTGAGGTTTGTGTGTATGCATGTGTGTTTGTGTGTGCCTCTTGTATGTTTTCCTGTGTGCCTATGTGTATGCATGTGTGTGTGTCTGTATATATTTGTGTGATCTTTTGGTCTGTAATTTTATGTAGAAGTGTGCAGGAGTGGAGTAAAATGCTGAAGTTCACTCCAGTAGGAACTCCTTTTTGCCACTACTCACTATGATGTGAACTGAGTTGCCCTTCAGGCTCCTAGAAGACATGAGTGATAGACATGATAGCCATAACATATGCATATTTCTCTGAGCTATTCCTCCCTTAGTAAATGGGGAGAATTTTAGTTTAAGTGAAACAGCAGCATAGAAGAAACATAATAAAAGATAAAATCCTTGGAGGAAAGTCCTTGTTATCTTTTCTCCAAGATTTAAGCCATCATTTCTAACACAGCAGTTGGTTACCTTTTCAGTGACTTTACAAGGTAGCTTTGAATATTCTTGTTAAATTATTGACACAGCCATCTTGCCCACAGGCTGGGAGGCTCTAGGTTCCCTGGTGGAGTTAGAAAGGATTCTGTTGTTAGGGAACAATGTAGGTAGTATTGCCCAGCAAGTAAGAAGATATATACATCACCTGGGATCACTAATTATCTCAGTTACTGGTAATAAGACCATGAAGTGAGCAATCTAGGCAATTTCTAACCCTATTTAAAATAGAATATATTATAAGATGGAGAGGTGGGCAGTGTGAATAGATGAACTAACCAGATGGTCCACTCTCCCTTCCTTTGTAATGTGATCCATAAGATATTTTCTACTGTTCCCTGGTGCAAATATAAATCCTTGTATTCTTACGGTGTCTTGGTATTCTGGACTTAGGATACCTTGATAACGGGGTATTTAGGCTTCAACTTCTTCATGACTCACTCCAGTAATTATCCAACTGGGTGAGTATATTTAGCTTTGTTCTAAAACTTACTTTCCTTTGCAAGCCAAATATTGTCTTGCAGCAGGTGCAGATGCTAAGTTCTTAGTGAACATAAATCCATAGTGGAGATATTTTTCGTTGTCTGCATACCATTATTAGTCTGTTATTGATGTTTATAAAACACAACAAGATAATTATATTTCTAGATCTCATGGTTATTCATCCATTTCTGCTAAGTCTAAAGTTTTTTGGGAAATATAGGGCTGCAAATATTTTTTGTGGATATGCATATATATTTACTAGGTTCGCTGGAGGTAAAAAATCAAATGATTTCCTTCAACTCTCTCTGTGCTCTTAGAGTCATTCAGTGGTTAAAACAAAGTTTATTATAATTGTTGCTGGAAATGAATGTGGGTCAATCAGGGAAATATTGCAGGGTACCATTTAAAGTCTATTTTCCAAGCTCCACTTTAAATATAATTGTGGGAGGGGGATAAAGGCCCTCAAGGAGACGGCAACCCTACAGGAAGACCAACAGTGTCAACTAACCTGAACTCCTGGGAGCTCCCAGAGCCTGAGCCACCAACCAAAGAGCATACAAGGGTTTGTCCGAGGCCCCTAGTACATACATAGCAGAGGACTGCCACATCTGGCATCAGTGGGAGAGGATGCTCCGAATCCTTCGGAGACTTTATGCACCAGGGTGGGGGGATATGGGGAGGGGCTGCCCTCTCAAAGGTGAAAGGGAGTGGGGACAGGGGAGGAACTCTTTGAGGGGGGACTGGGAGGGACAATATTTGGATGTAAATAAAAAATTATATAATTTGGGTGGGGTTAAAAGGAAAAAAATGAAACCAGTATTTTCCAGTATTCATAGTCTGCACCAAAGAGTTCCAGAAGCAATTACTTATTTGCAAACATCTGAATCACGTCCCAATGATTCTGTCTTCCCTTTCTCCCACTCTCCCTACTTCCCTCCCTTTCTTCATTTGGTTTCTCCTCGCCCTCTTCTTTCTGTCCCTTTCTCTGTCTCTCCCCTGCTGTTTCTGCATCTCTTTTTCTTTGTCTTTTTATCTCTGTCATTGATAGAAGCTCTGATGTTGATATGGAATCTGAGAACAGTGAATGTTGTTTCTAAATTTACCTCTAAACTATCTTGTAAACCTTCTTAGTGACATCTCCCTTCTTTGCAACTTATTTTTTAAAAATTAGATTTACCTCTGGAAGGATGGGTGCTTATTCCTGTCTCTTCTCTGACCTGTTCCAGAGATATCTGCATTTCGTATCCTGTTATTTGACACTTCTCAGGCATATTCCTTGTTCCTAATTCTTCTTACTGTTGTGCAGTCATACTAGCTGAAAACACCATGAACTCAGCTTTATGTGAGCTCACAGCTTCTGAGGTTTAGTTAGTAATTGCTTGATTCCATGCACTTGAGCAAAGTATCATGGACATTGGAGTGCGTGGTAGAAGACAGCTGTTCATATCACAGCAGATCAGCAGCAGAGAGTGAGGCTGGGACCAGGGCTTGGGCATAACTTTCAAAAGCTGACACCCCTAAAGACTTCCTTCTGAAAGCTAGATCCCACCGCATAAAGGTTCTACAGTCACCAAAAACAAGGACACCACTAGAGTGTAGGGCTGTAGGCCCACATCTCACAGTCTGAGATGTGAGAAAGCTGGAGCTGGCTCGGGGGTCCACAGCACTGTTGGGGCAAGGACTGGGGACAGCATCTAGCCCATTTCCCACAGCTCGCCTTGGGGAAAAGGCGAGCTCCAGCTTGTCTTAGGGGGAATTGTTGTCCTTAGCTTGGTGGAGGCAGGCTTAGTGGTGGCGGTGGCTGGGATCAAAGAGAGTCCTTCTATGGGATTAGGGTGCAGCACTGAAGGCAATGGCCTTCTCCATGGCACCCTACAGCAGATCTTGATGAAGAGACAGTCCTTGGTTCGAAACACTTTATTGTCATGCTGGAAAATGGATTCATAAAACCATACCCCACTTCTCAGGGAGGGCCTGAGATTAAATACCTTTTGCAGGGAGGAGTGTCTGGTAAGGGAAGCTTATTGGCTAAGCCCTCTGGGCCCCTAGGTACCTCGTTACCTTGGAGAAGTCTGTTTTGGACCTAAGTGACTACAGGTCACATGGCCCCTGTTCTAAATCAGGAGTCTGGCAGGGAACTGGGAGTCACCTAAGCCTCAGGTGTGTACACAACAAGTCTCCAGGTCTCAACTTGCTCTATTTTACCAAACTTCCTGGCATGGTTTTACATCCCACACTACAGGACTGAGACTCTAAATATATCTACATTGTGAGCCTGTGAGAGACACTGAATATTCAAACCATAACATCATTAAAATCCACTAAAGCAAAACTATAATGTGCTTGGCTTCCTTACTTCAACTGCATCTGCCCTTTATTTCTTTATCGTTCAGTTGCTGAGCTCCATTAGCGTTACCTTCCCTCTGTCCTCCTTTCCCCTGTTTCTTCTATTTCCCTCCTTCCTTATATTCTTTTGTGCTTTTAGTCAATCAGTACAAGTTAAACATATCATCTTTGCATCTTTCTGGGTATTCAGACAACAATCTGTCATCTATGTACATAGCTCTCTTTCTTCTTTTCTGAGAGAACTTAAAAGATTCCTTATCTAAACCCTCGTTTAACCTCTTCCTTACAACCTTTTATTCATCTTACAATCTATTACTAAAACAGTTTAGAAAGAATAAAGCAAAACAAAAACCCCTTTCCTTTTGAATAAGTTAATTTTTATTTTAAAAGCCTCACTTTGTTTTCGGAAAATAGAAGTGTAGCCACGTGCAGGGGAGGGCTTCTTTCCCCCTCATCCTTCCCAGGCCAAGGCCTCTATGAGGCAAACTCTGCCATATTTTTAATCCACCACCTTATCTTTTCCTCATAAGTTTTCTCCTTGACTACACTCTCATGCTCACTGCAGTTGGAGTGACCCCTGTATCTTTCTCATAGTTTACTTTGCTGATTCTTTTCCAAGACTAAGCCTCTTTCTCCCTTGAGGAGCATACCTTCTTTTTATATAAGTCCATCATATCTGGCCTGGTTTCCCTAGCCTGGGATTGATGTATATATTTCTTGGATGGACAGATAGTAAATATTTCAGGCTCTCTGAACAACGTGATCATACGTTGTTTGAACTCTATACTCTGTTTTAGCAAAAAGAGAGCTAGAAGGTACAAAGGAATGAGTATGGCTGTGTTCTAATATAACTTTTTGAGCATAAAAATTTTATATTAGACAGTTTTCAAGTGTTGTGATATATTTTTCTTTTTCTATTTCTGCAGAAACACTTGAAAATATAAAAAGTAGTCTGATTTTAGACTATGGGCCATATAAAAACAGATGACAAGTAGGTTTGGCTTGTGGGCTCTATTTTATAGGCTCCTACTGAAAGTTTTCTCTATTACACAGTTTTTAATAGTAAACCACTTGTCTGGATGCTTCTTATGTGCTGACTTGTAATACATTGAAAGTGTGTTTACTGAAATTAGAATCCATGGAAGTGGGGCTTTCATCTCTCTTTCCCCCCCTTTTCTTTTTTCTCCTCCAATCATGATGAAAAACACTTGAAAGAGGAACTTAAAGGGAGAAATAGTTGCTTTTCTCACACTCTCAGTAGACTGAGACCATAGTTAGCTTGTTTCATTCATGTAGGCCTGTAATGAAGCAGAGTGCCATCAAGACAAGCTAATGTGGTGGAATTCACCTCTGGTGGGCTAGAAAGCAAAGATACTAGAGAGGAACCAGGGCCAAGGTATATCTTTATAGGCTATATTCCTAGTGATGGACTTCCTCAAACTAAGCCACACGTCTTACAATTGCTTTCCAGTAACATACTAATATTAAAAATCCAAAAATGGTCATAGCCCTCATGATTTAATACCTCAGTGACTGGACTGATTAGTTGGGAGACAAAGCCATGAGCACATGAGCCTTTTTGAAGCTATTTCACACCCAGATCTGTTCATGTCCCCTAAAGGCTTATGGTCTGCTCACAATGCCAAATGCATTTAGTCTGACTCTAAGTGCTCCTAAAGATTAAATAGCCCTGACATTATTCAAAAGTTGAATTTCAGTCTCCTTAGATACTCACTTCTTAGCTGCAAGTTTCTGTAAAAATCAAAAATAAGGTTACCTGATATATGATGGGGCTGGGTAGATATATTCTTTTTTTTTTTTTTTTTAACAATTTTTATTAGATATTTTCTTTATTTGCATTTCAAATGTTATCCCCTCTCCTAGTTTCCCTTCCAAAAATCCCCTATCCCCTCACTCTCCACCCCAACCCACCCACTCCCATTTCCAGTCCTGATATTCCCCTACACTTGGGCATAGAATCTTCATAGGACCTAGGGCCTCTCTTCCCATTGATGACCCACTAGACCATCCTCTGCTACATATACTGCTAGAACCACAAGTTCGACCATGTGTTTTCTTTGATTGATGGTTTAGTTTCAAGGAGCTCTGGGGGTACTGGTTAGTTCATATTGATGTTCCTCCTATGGGGCTTCAAACCCCTTCAGCTCCTTGGGTACTCTCTGTGGTTCCTTCATTGGGGACCTTGTGCTCAGTCCAATGGATGATTATGAGCATCCACTTCTGTATTTGTCAGGCACAAGCAGAGGCCCTCAGGAGACAGCTATATCAGGTTCCTGTCAGTAGGCTCTTGTTGGCATCTGCAATAGTGTCTCAGTTTGGTGGTTGTTTATGGCATGGATTCCCCAAGTGGGGCAGCTTCCAGGTGATCATTCCTTTAGTCTCTGCTCCGAACTTTGTCTCTGTAACTCCTTCCATGGGTATTTTTTTCCCCCTTCTAAGAAGGATTCTGAGCTTCTGGGCTTCTTAAAGGAAAGGATAGAATACCAAGGAAGGATCATATCAAAGCAAGACTGAAAGACAGCAAAACAGACATTATACTTGGTAGCATTGTACTATGTTTGGCACCCGGGGTGTGCTTGAATGAAGTGACCTCTTTATAGTCTTAATTACTAGAGCCCAAATAACTTCGACTCATGCAGTATCTTGGGACTTATAAAAAATAGAGATGAGGTTTTGCTGCAATGGAAAAATGTGTGTCCTGCATTCCAACTGTGGAAAGAGTCTCATATTCACCCAAAGTCTTCTGAGCACAATCCTTGCAGTCAGCATTCCCTTCAACCTTCTAGGCTTCTGAGGTCCCACCAGCACCCACCATGAAAGCTCTGTTTACAGAACTCTAGGGCTTCCCTTCATGAATGTCAAATGACTGCTGACTTATATCATCAGGAACATCAACGTGACCCTACTTCTCTGGCACCAGCTTGCTTTATTGAGAAGACTTTTCACCACAGTTAAAAATACAAAAACAAAAACTTGTAATAAGTGACTTCAAGGACCATGGCAGAATGTGTTAGAATAGTTACCTCGAGTCTTTTTGCATTAATGTGTAAATCAAAAGTAAATAACTCCCAAAACACTATAAATAATTCATTTGGAATTATTTTTCTCTGTGAGAAAACTTAAAATGTACCGAATGTAAATAAGACTTTGTCTTTTCTTACAACTATTATATCATTAACACGGTGTTGTCTTTGCCAATACAATACCATAGAACAGTAAGACAATAAAATTAAAATAGCCATGGAAATTTCTAGAATGTAGAAAGAACATAACATTCTTATCTCCTTTAAGACCTCCTATGCTACCTGGAAAGCAGCACTACTCTGTGTTACAGAGAGTTTGGATACTGTTGCTATGTAGGTAAGGACACACCCCTATGTTGTCATGCCTATTCTCCTTGATTAGTGGTACAGCTGAGGCACTGTACATGGGTACATAGTCTTTCTAAGTAGTCCACATTATAACTTTAAGTAACAACCAAAGCTTTAGACACGTGATTGACAAGAAAAGTAGGCATTTCCAAGTGTAAAAACATTGTACAAAAGAAGTTACAGGCACGTGCTGCATCATCAGCTCTAAAACATCCAGTTACCAAAAAATGCTACACAGATGAGAGGGCATGGTGATATATGAAGTTCTTTGTTCTTTAGGTTTGTTAGTAACTTTTAGGCTTGCTGGCTAAGTAGGAACTATTTCTAGCCCTAAGGAAGTTCTCAGGAAGCTCTTGTGATTTAATAGCTAAGCAAGTATGTATACAGACACTATTAATGTTAGAAGATGATGGCCTGAGTTGCAAATGGAAGATGCATTTTCTTTGAAATATTACTTGGGTTTTGGAGTACTTAAACATTCTTCTGCTATCTACTACTGGTTGCCTAAGACACTGGGCCTCATTGCATTCTGTGGACATCCTGAAGCTTTATCATATACAACTGCAAGCTACATAGTGTTATGTGGGTCACTTTGCCATGTAATTTACTTCCTGGTCCTGAGAAGTTCTAGTTTGTGCAAGGAAATGATAAACACAAGCTTGTCACTATTGGTCTTAGTGCTTTAAATATACCAGCTTACTCTATGTTAAGTGGTAGTGATGTTTGTTCCTTTTTAACCTATGGGAACAAGATATAAAATATTTATTTTTAATAATTCACTTGTCTTCTTAACAAACTCAGTTTTATGACCTTGGTTTTTTTCCCTTTTGAAATCATATTTTAACCTTATATTGAAAGAAAAAAAGTGTTTTGTATATTGAGTTGTTTAGTTCAGATACAGAGGAATTCCTCCTCTCTTAATTATTCTGAGTTCATTTGGGTGGTAGAACTGACCACCCTGGTCTTTACAACATGACACAGGGACATGAACATGAATTAGAAGTTAGTCTTGTTTTAAAATTCTAACTCTGAAGTTGGCTGGCTCTACTACATTGGAAAAATAATTTGAATTTCTTGAGCTAAATTTCCCAAAATGTTACAATAATACATCAAATAAAGCATATAAATAATTTAATACACTGTAACTCAGTAGAAACACAATGAACTACACCTACTCTCTTCTCTTTCCTAGGTGTTTTTCCTATTACCTTACTTTTTACTGTTGCTTGGTGATAGCCTAGCAACTGGGTGACCACTGACTTTCAGTACTACAGTGACATTTTGTAGCATTGTTTATTTAATTCATGCTGAACACTTACCCACCCACACACAGGCCAGAGAAAGCGAAACAAACATCTACTGTTCTGAAGAGTGTTATCATAAAGGGAGAGTTGGAACAAAAAGTAACTAAATTCAAAGCCAAAGAGAGGAAATGAAGGAGGTGGGACCAGAACCTGATATTCTTGTTTTCCATGTTGTGTTAAGTATTATTAGGCCATGCTTCGTGTACTTTTTAAAAAATCAAATGTTGTGAAAGATGGTTTAGGTTTTTTGGTGTTATTAAAACAAAACAAAATAGTTCCAAGAAACCATTGTCTCTTATAATGCTTTGGAGCATGTGATTCAACAAAGGAATTTAAAAATCAGCAGTAAAATCACGTTAAATAGATTGTAGATGGTGGCTCAGTCAGTGAAGTGCTTGCCATACAAGCATGGGTTTAAGTCCTGAGAACCCATATGTGAAAAGCTCGGTATGGTGATACACTTGTAATCAAGTGATAGTGAGGTAGAGACAGGAAGATAATGGGCCATGCTGATCAGTCAGTCTAGTCAGTTAGTGAACTCATATCTTAAAAGAATATGATGAATAAAGCTTGAAGAAGATACTCCATGTTCACCGCTGGCCTTTACATACATGCACACACAGAAACTCTCTCTCTCTGTCTCTCATCCACAAATGACCAAATTAAATGAGTAAGTCTTTTTACAACCAAGGGAGACTATTGCTGGAAATATTAAAAAGAAAGAATTTAGAACAGGCACACTCCCGCACTTGTACCTTAATTCTCAGCCTCCCTGGCCTGGCCGGCCATGCACTGGTGGGCTATGGCTGACCTATTTTATCTTGTGGAGACTTTCTGTCCTAGAGCTCCCAAAATGTCTCCACCCAGCTTGCTAGGTTCCCACTGGGGTGCTGTTACCATGCCAACCCCTTGCTTCAAATCTTCCATGGCCTTTGTGGTGCTCATCTGGCAAACCCACGCTTTGCCACCATACCTTTCTCTCTTGAACCCAGACAATCTGCTGCATGAAGGAAAACACAAAACAAATTTAGTTCAAAAACAATGGTACCTCAATCTCTGGGTACAACAACTAAAACCTTATCTTGTAAGCCTTATTAAAATTGGATTCCTTTAGTGGCGAATCATTGCGGATCTGCCATGGTACTGGGAAACTCTAGCAGCTACATCTTACCCCTCCGCTGTTCTGTTGCAAAAGGGACCTAACTCTCTCCTGCTACCTCTATTCCTCCCTCCAACCTGGAAGTCCTGCCTACTCGACCAGTGATTGGCTGGTATAGGTGATTGATTCACAAGGACAGCACCAGCAGGAGACCATTACACAAGTCGTTTAAATCATTTAAATTCCTTGAGATGCTTTTCTGGTAACAGTGCAGACTCATCTTATCTGTAGGTATAAGGACAAATATTCAGAATGTGGTAAGGGATTATGCAAATTCAATAAAGTGATGGATATAGGCTCTCTTGTAAGATTTAAGACTTCACTAGTCTTAGGTAGATGGTTAGGCATGATTTCCTTCTTGTTGAGTCAGTCTTAAGTCCAATTAGATAGTTGTTAGTTATTACCAAGCCAAACAAACCAGAATTGCAGCCTTAGGGTTATTGTGCTATGATGGATAAGGAACATAGGCATCATAGCTGGATAGGACTACTGGTTGCTTCCCTCCTGTGGAGGCATACATGTCACCTTCTAAGTACAACAAGTGGTAGTTCTTAGAGAAAACCTTCAAGTCAGTTCCAGCTAAGGAAACTCTGTTCCTGTGTCTGAGCTACATGGTAGTTTCAACAATAAGGACTTATTTCTCACCTCCGTGGGATGAGTAAGGAAAATAGCAATAGTTTATAAAGTTTTATGGACCTCTTGGACAACCCTGACCAACAACTAAAAAGAGGATCTCTCATGCCTGGTGTTAGAGTTTTGCTAGATAGTCTGTGACTCTTGAAGGAAGAATTGTTAGTCAAGTTCAGTAAATTTCATCTAAATTATTTGTAGATATCTATGTATACACAGATTTAAGTGTGTTTTATATATTTTAGGTAGGTAGGTAATAGTATAATTTCTTCTGTCTTTTTTAGATATCCTATTGCTATCTTACCCTCCACTCCTTCTTCTATATTTTCTCCCACCCTTCCTTTTTAAAAAAATATTTATTTATTTATTTTATGTATGTGAGTACACTGT
The DNA here is from genome assembly GCF_900095145.1 of Mus pahari. Taxonomy (NCBI): domain Eukaryota; kingdom Metazoa; phylum Chordata; class Mammalia; order Rodentia; family Muridae; genus Mus; species Mus pahari. Next base: position 16,899,235 of record NC_034600.1, read on the forward strand.
AGCTGTTTTCAGATGCACCAGAAGAAGGCATCAGATTACATTACAGGTGGTTGTCAGCCACCATGTGGTTGCTGGGAATTGAACTCAAGGGCTCTGAAAGAGCAGACAGTGCTCTTACAGGCTGAGCCATATCTCCAGCCCCCTTCCCTTATTAGCTAAGGCTCCTCTTCCCAATTTCCCTTCCAATCACTGTACCTTGCTATCCTGTTCTCTGTTGTGTGCACCAATCACAGTGATCTATTTTTACTTTCCATGTTTCTGCTGTTACTCCAGGTCTGAAGATTTGGAGCAAGGAACCTCAGATGTGATAGAACATGTGAGTCTTTACTCTTATGGATCTGGGTTGCTATATAACCAATTTTTGTTCCATCTATGTACCTGAAAAGTTCATGATTTCACTTTTCTTCAAGTTTAATAGTACTCCATAGTGTATTTGTACAAAACTTCTTATTATTTCTTGAAGTGAAAATTTTTTTGTTTCTTTAACAGCTCAGTTATGTTTTTCTAAAGCGGTCTTGTAAGAGAGCATGTGATGTATTGCTGAAAACAGACACTTGAGAGGGTCCATGATGGTTAGAAAGAATATAAGTAGAACCCTACAAACAGTGAGAGGATGCTCTTGCATTGCTATGCCGTACAACATTTTGCTTCTCTGGTCTTTGTTGGTCATGCCTGGTCTTTGCTGGTCATAGAGAGAAATGTGCCAAAGAACTTCTGGTATTCTGGTTGATTATGGCCAACACCCCCACCCACCCCCTGCCACCTGGGCTCGTGCTGACTCAGCAGAACCTTGTTTTTTCTGTTGGATCCAGTCACTGCTACTGATCCATGTTTGGTGTTTGCTATTGAACTGGACTGCTGGATATTGTGTAACCTGACAATAGTGGATCCACCCCAAGGAACTACTTCTAAACAAGTCCATAATACAATTTAACCTCCTTTTCCCTTTGGTGTGTAAAAAGGGACCCTAAATAAAGTATGTTTTGAAAAAAAAAAATCTAAGCCAAAAATTTCTTAGTCAGTTGTAAGTCATTTAGGTTGTTTGTATATTGTGAAACGAGTAGCAATCAACATGGCTGAGCAAGGATCTGTGTAGCACAATGTCAGATCCTTGGAGCATATGCCAAAGAGTGGTATAGCTGGTCATATGGTAAATTTAGTTTTAGATTTATAAGAATTCTCCACACTGATTTACAGAATATCTGGATCTGATTGCAATCGCACAGAGAATGTAGGCTGCCATTTCTCCATCTGCATTTGCTAGTTGTTTTGTTGATCTTTGCCATTTTCATTGAGATAAGATGAAATAGAAAAGTTGTGTTGATTTGCCACCAACTCTATACTCTTCTCCTATGGTAGCAACTAGTAAATATTTAGCTAACATTGCCTAATAGAGTATTTTCTGTGTGATCTTTTTCTTTTATCAATATTCCACTTATCTATCTATCTATCTATCTATCTATCTATCTATCTATCTATCTATCTATCTATCCATCTATCCATCTACCTATCTATCTTCCATAGTCTCAAAGTGCCAAATTTCTGTGCACAAGTATATTAAAATATCCTTACTCACAAGTCTAAGACAGTTAAAATTGATTTTTCATCTTATTTGTAACAAATTAGTGAGTTCCTACTGAGTTATCATCACTGAGATAAGTTTACAAAATTGATTTTATGACAAAGTCTTCCATATTCAGTTAATTCCTAAGCCTTGAAGCTTTTACTGTCTTTTTCGTGAAATAGATCACCGTTTTGCGTTTTCCTTCCCAACCATAATCCTTGCCCTAGTTCTTACAATGTCTTCCCCAACCTTGCCTTATTTGTTATGTAAGTATCAAGGTTATAACTATGATAAAAATGTTTCATGGCAGATTTCATTAATAATTTACATTTGTTCAGATTCTGTATTGTACTTTATGACTGGAAATTGAGAAACTTTTATAATTACTCTGTTGATATTACCACCTGTGTGTAGTTAGAGAGGCAGGTTCAGGAGTTAAATTGGACAGAGGGATGTGCATCCTCCACTGAGGGATGTCTGGGGCAACGACCACTTAGTTTCTTCCTGTTTTGACATTTTGTTCCAAGTTATCATAGACTTTCCTTACAGCATAGCTTTTGGTTTTGTGAATTGTCTTTCTTTTAAGGAGAACAATGCTTTAGAAAATAACATTCAGTAACACCACTAGTAATGTAAAGACTTTTATCATATTTTGATATAATTGAGTTCTTATATTAGCATACTTTTATATCTTGCTATTTCAATCTTTTAAAATGCTATTATCTCACTGTGTTATTAAAGTTTAAGTGAGAGGACAATATTCTGTGGAAGAGATACAGTATAGTCTCCTAACTGCCTTTTGTTTTGTTTTATCCTTGAAGACACCAAGGGATTGTAAAAAGTCAAGTGTAACTGGAGTGTAAAAAAAACTTTAGGGACTTTTCCAAGTGATTTTCAGAGACAGGAACATTACAAAGAGCTTACTGAATGTTGTCCCTACAGGACAGCCTTTTCTATGTCTGGCAATTAACATCCAAAGGCCACATTTCTACCCAATTGAGTAGTAATAATCCTCCCCGTGTAGGCAAAGGGACAGTGTGTGTCCGATCGATGCTGATTCCTTAGTATATTTACCATTTGAGCTTGGCTTTTCTTGGGATGTACTTTATTCTTAAGGTACATACATTTGTTTCACTCTTTGTTCTTGTTTCATTATTTAGTCTCAAGTGGCACAGTTCTTATTTTGTCTACAAATATATAGCTACATATAACTAGAAAAACTTAGTGAAGAGTTTTAAGTAAATGATTTACTCAAAATATGTCATTTGGGGGTTGTTTTGAATGATTATTTCTGAGGACATAAGTTGTTCCCGTTATGTGGAACAAGAAAGTCACAGATGGTTATTCTTTCTGTCATTTAGAGCAACAAACTCACAGAGAAGGAAATACAATTCTGGGTATTTACTTAAGTCTTTTTGATTTGTGAAAGGCAAATAATGATATGTATTCAAATTAATGATTTTATCCATTTGAGTACAGTTCAATTTGATCACTTATATTCCAAATCTATTATATTGTCATAACACTGCTGGAACAAAACAGACTTAAATCTTGTCTCCCTTAAATTGTTGGCTTTGATGCTGGTGTATTGAACTGGAATATTTTCAAATCATAATTTCTGGTATAAAGGCCTCCAATACGACAGAGAAGATACATTTAGAACTAAAGCAATATGTCAGTTAGCAGTATTTACAGGGTTTACCATACTTGACAGGGTTAGCTACTCTATACTGTCAGGGTTTTGTGGATGGTAGTTGGTTGGTGTTTTTGTTTTGTCAACAGTAGCTTCTCCTAGGAAACCCCAGTAAAAGTAAGAAGGTTAAAATATGTACTAATTTTGGGTTTTACAAACAAAACAAAGCAAAACATACCCAATTCTGAAAGAGTCCTGTGTTAAAATAACATGATTTTTAGAGAGACAGTTTTTCCAGGTCCCATTGTGACATCTGAATGGACTGGACAGCCTTATCAGGATACCAAGAATGCTACCGGGATAAGCAGAAATATTACCAGAGAGACGAGATGTTGGAATATTTACCAGGTAAAAAAACTATTTATCTAGAGAAATATTTCTTAAAAATATTTTATTTCTATGAGTGTTTGCCTATATATATATATATATATATATATATATATATATATATATATATATCTCACATGAGTGCCTGGTGCCTGAGGGGGCAGAAAAAGAATTAAGATCCCTTGGGAAAGGAGTTATAGATTTTTGTGAATGATCATGTGGGTATGGGAAGAGAATCTGGGTCCTCTGTAGGAGCAGATAGCACTCTAAATTACTGAGCCATCTTGCCAGGCTCAAAGAAAAAAAATGTTTTATAAGAAACTTTCCATAAGTCTAACTCACTGTGTATATTGCCCATAAATTGTATTATTTGAAATAATGCATTATAATTAATTATAATTAAGATCAGGGAAAATATAAGCATATGGTTGTTCAAATATGAGGAGTTACTTAGAAGTTTGACTACTATACAAGTTCATGCAAGTGAATAACAAGACATGAAGTAAATGCCTCCGAATCTTTTTTGTATGACTGTGGGATAAATAGAATGAACCAATAGAAAATATCATACATTTACTTACAAAGAGCCATAATTACTAATTTAGGAAAAAGATAAGATTCTTTATCATGTGATTATTTGTGAATTAAATTTAATATTTTAATATAACTAGAAGGAAACATTTTAAAGTGGTCAAATATTTGGAAATTACTTTTTGCTTCATTAGAGAAAGTATCCAGATGACTAAAAGCGTTTCAAGAATAGAAAAAATAGCAAGATATTATTAAGTGAAATATGACTTTGTGATGGAGAGGTCAAAGTATATAACAGAAATGGGAGAGAAAAAGAAAAGTTAGGATATTCAAGTTGACCAATTCAGACTGAGGTTAGGGTGCCAAAAGGATGAGAAAGCCAAACCTTAATTGATAAAAATAAAGAAGAAAATGTTGTACAAGGCTAATTAATCATCAGTCTCTGATTCATCTGGAAGCCAGGGATGAGCAATTGTGACTAGAGCTGCTTGGAGGAGAAGAGGAAGGATGTGGTCTTTAGTGTAATAAATTCAAGAGAATGCAAAGAATACCTCTGAGCCTGAAAATATTCACTTACTCTCTCAAGATACATATTTGGTGCTCATTGGCTATTGGCTTTCTTACATCCGATGGTTAAGAAAGATACATGTTTTTGAATAAAGATTGAATGAAGATTGGATGTCTTAACTTGGTTCCTAAGAAATAGAATGAAAATAAGTATCAACTTATTTTGGGAGATCAATTCCAGAAGAGGTGGTGAGAGAGGAGGGAGAGAGGGAGAGAGAGAGGGAGAGAGGGAGGGCAGAGGAGAGATTCAGATGAGTGCGTGTTACTGAGGAGTTTGCCATTTCTGGGGATCGTTCGTTGGGCCCATGATGAACTCTAGAAACTCTCATTATATATATAATTTGAGTCTATTAATGGAATCATCCATGAGATTAAGTTAGAGTCTTTTGGATATAGTTGTCAAGAACCCCCAGACACACCACAGGTATGTAACTAGACTTACCTCAGTCAATCTAGTTAACAGTCAGGAATAACCATTTCATACTCTCCTACCTTTGGGTCTGGTAGATAATTTGCTCTTCTAATTGATATGTTAAAATAGTAGCTTGCATCTGAACACAGCACACTGGGCCTAAACAGTCCCACACCTGAGAGGTTTATTGGGAGAGAGAGGGGCTTGGGGCCGGGGGTGGAAGGTGGTGGCAGAAAGAGAAGGGAGAAAGAGGGGAAAGGGTGTTCCGCTTATTTATATGAAAAATAACATAACACAAGTAAAGGTGGGAGGTGAGCCAAGTGAATTCTGGGAATATGGTGCCTGTTGTCTTGGCAACAGGTCTGTAGGTCACGATGTCGCCTATGTGATGTCATAGGTTTGGGAGGTCCTGATGCCAACACTAATGTCCCACCATAAAATTTCAGTGCTGAAGTAATCAGCAAGTGATACTAATGAACACTCCATACGTCATATCCCTTGATAATGATAGAAAAATAATTAGAGTAAAAGACATTGACAGGAAAAGTCACTGAAGAAATCTGTGCAAAAAGGGCAATACAAAGTTCTCAAAGAGAAATTCATCAGTTTCAGTTACAACTGTTAATATGCAATAATAATTATCTTATATAGTAGAATAAGTATGCATGTATGTTAGAGAATTAGCAAAGCACCTCAACTGCCCTCGGCCTCTGATGCTCTTCCCTACATTCCTCCCTACCTCCATGCCTCCCCTCCTCTCTTACTGCCCATTCATTTCTTCCTCATTTTTGATTTTTCTCTCTACAAAAGCAACTTAGGGGATAAAGAGTATATTTCAGGTCACAGTTACATATTATAGTCCACCATAATAGGAACGTCACAGCAGCAAGAGCTTAGGGGAGTTGGTCATACACTTTTATGATCAGAAAGGGAAAGTGATGAATGAAGACATGCTAGTGATTATCTGGTTTTCTCTATTCTTACACAATCCAGATCATCTGACCAGAGAATGGACCTATGGTAGGTGAGTCGTCCCATCTCAACTATGGGAACCAGTACTTACAAGCAAACCTCATGGAACTAATCAAAATCCCTCACTGACACTCCCTGCATAGGTGATTCTAGACTATGTGACGTTGACAGTTAAACCCAGGTAGCACATTCTTTCACTTGTTCTTTCTCTTGTCTTTTTTTTTTTTTTTTTTTCCTTTTTGACTATGCCAACTTGGTCAGTCAATGGGTTCTCCAGGGAGGGAGGGAGAAAAAGACAATTAGACAACACTGTAGCATGAATCCAGTCAGTTCTGAGGCTGAGGCAGGCTTATTTTTTTCCCAGTTTGCCTTTATACCATTTTAATTACGTGCACGTAATAAGGAAAGTTCTAGGTTAAGGACCAAGCAAGACAATAACACAAATAGTCAAGGAACAAGCAAGGCAATAAATGAAGTCCCTTGATCACTGTTTCTAGGGATTATCAGGATGATCAAGATATCTGAACCTACTCCACTGTCCTATTCCAAATTCAAACTCTTGCCAGAAGCCTGCTTCTTTGTTCTAGCCCAAAATCAGATTACTGCCAAAAAGCTACTTCCATGTTTTGGCCCCATGTCAAATTCCTGCCAAGTTTCTGGAAGTGGCCCCCAAAGCTCTCCACACCTTTTTGTAGTTTCTTAAAAAAAAAATCAATTCTATTCAGGTCTCCTGTTTGTTCTCCTGTACAATCTATTCGGATAATTTAGGTAACAGGAGTACAAAATTGGAATGTTCTGGTTTAGAGAAAATTATTCTAATTACAATTCTTCGTGAACTTTTTAGGATTGGAACATTTTATCTGAATCCTGAATCTGACCTTAATAGGAGTCTAGAGCAAATATAAAAAGCTAACACAATATCAGGATAGTTTAGTGAGAATGTTTCATGTATTGGACTTTTACCTTTAATGTCCATGTACAATGTTTTCCACAAGCACTCAAGAGCAATTATTTGTTTGTTTTGTTTTTATTTGTTCTGATTTTGAGATAAGGTTTATTTGCATAATCTTGGCTATGCTGACTCACTCTGTAGACCAGGCTATCCTCAAACTCACAGAGACCTGCCTGCCTCTGCCTCCTGAGTGATCAGATTAAAGGCAAGGCCTGGCAAGAGCAATTTTGTGTAAAGGTAATTGTCTCAAAAGTAGTGCCAGTTTGTGTTATTTGCCATTTTATTTTGAAGAGTTAAGATTGGGAGTGAATATATCATTGCTGACAACCTGTTCTTTGTCCTGTTATGAAAGCATGCAATACAGTCTGTTATTTGTTCCAGCTCTCTACATTGTGTTCCCTGTCAGGAAACCGTGTTGGTAAGGTTGAAGTAAAATGGCAGACTCCCTTTGTCAGTAGGGCTTCTTTTCTGGGGGGAATCCTGGACACTACACCCGAGGAATGTCATATAGTTCTGTACCTGAGATTTCTGGAATGGCTCGCCATGCTACGAAGCATCTCAGTACCTTAGCCTTCAGCCCACCCTGGATATTCTCACCCCATTCCCCAAAACTATATAACCTTTGGTTTACCCCAAATAAAGTATCTATATGCAAGCCTACCCCGATTAAAGAAATATGTACAAGTTAAGATCATCTCAGAGAGCTGTTTCATCAAAGGTCAGAGAAGGCCTTCGCCTAAAAGGGCTATAACACTACGATTCTTAGAAAGCCCCTACCCTACCCCCATACTCACCAGCTCTGGATACGGTGAGATGGAGACAGCAGAGAACATGGAACCACAGTTCTTTACTTATACAAAACCAGGAACGCTTTAAAAGGTTCTGCATCATGTGAATAATAATTATTATTTATATATTATAGTATTTATTATAATTCTAATTAAGAAGCACCTCAGGAAAAATTACCAAAAATATTCTGAAAGTCAGTTATATAGGCTGTGCCATATTATATATATATATATATATATATATATATATATATATATATATATATATACACACACATATATATCTTATGATATAAATATAGTGTTCAGTTTTTGTGAAAGTATTGTGAAAATAGAATATTTCCTTATGATTTTTATAACTATGTTAGTATATTTACTAATCTTTGAATATGTAATCACTAAATGTTCTATATTTCAGTGAAGTATTTTCTTTATCCAATTTAATTCCATTAAACTTTCTTACTCAAATACTTAAATTTATATTTATTATATTTCATTCATATAAAAAGTCATAATTCCTCAATTTCAATCTTAACTTTGGTGAAAAATTACTTGCAACATTTATTTTCCTATTGGAGGTGTTGTCTCCGGGCTTACCTTCCCTATCTGTTAACCTAGGACTAGTTCTAGAAGCTTCTGGCCTTCATACAATGTACTATGTAATCTAGGCATAGAATGTATTTATCTCTGAGACTTGCTGCTGAAGAAGCTCACCCTTTCTTGTTCTTTCTGAACTGGGGCTGGCTGGTTCAGCTCAGCTCTCTGGCTGAAACTCCTCTTCCAGCTGACTTATTCAGTTTGGCTTTTCTCTTGGCCTCTGAATTGGTCTTCTTGGCCTCAAGTTAACTCTAGTAACCTTTCTAGTCTTCTGGCTCCTTCTCGTTCTCTTGCTCATCTGTCTTTACCTGTGTCTCGCTTGTTCTCTGTTCAACCCATCTCTGTAAAACTCTCCTGGTAGAACTGACTCCTCCTCTTCTCTGGGCTGCGCTGCTCTCCCTCTCAACTTTACTGCACAGCTCTCCATGAACTCTACTGTATTCATGTACTGTACTTTCTCTCTCCTGTACTGTCTATCTCTCCCTTAAATAGCTTCCCGTTTCTTCTCTCTTTCCAGGATAGTTGGGCATAACTCTGTCAAATCTTTCTCTGATTTGTCACTTTGCCACTCAGTTAGCTATCACTTTCAAACATGGGTACTTCCATTTACAAATTAAATTTAGTTTCATTGTTTGGGATTAAAGGTGAGTACTAAGAGTGTGTCTGTATTCCAGCCAGTGGGATTAATGGTGTGTGCTAAGGGCCGAACCACACACTAACTAGAAACAAGTTCAAATATTCTGTAACGGAGAACTATATTGTAACAACATGAAAAAACTCTGCCTATTGTATTAGCAACTACCAGTGCTTTTCTAGGTTTTATTTTGTGTTCTCCAAATAAGTAATTACTTGATAACTACTGATAAGAGCTGAGTGTTAAAAGAACTATTTTAAAAAGAGCTGGATGTTTTGTCACATGCTTTTAATTACAGAATGTGGGAGGCCAAGACAAGTAGATCACTATGAGTTCTAGACAAGCTTGTTACATACAAATTCCAGGCCAAGCAAGGCTACTCTTGAGATCCCATCTTAAAATATATATATATATATATATATTTTTTTTTTATATAAAAAAATATATATATAGTGTCATTTTTAATAAAACTTATAAGATATAGAAACTGGAGAAAATATTTTGCTAGAGGATGTGATTAGA
>NC_034600.1:16912077-16941985 GCF_900095145.1 Mus pahari
ATTGCTTCCTGTTATTTTTGTTGTTAAAGTTGGCATTATGTTCTTGTGGCTGTCTTCTTTTAGGTTTGTTGAAAGATTACTTTCTTAGTTTTTCTAGGANGNANTTTCNNTCCTTNTGTTGATGCTTTCCCTTTATTATCCTTTGAAGGGCTGGATTCGTGGATAGATACTGTGTGAATTTGGTTTTGTCATTGAAAACTTTGGTTTCTCCATCTATGGTAATTGAAGTCAACTACTTAAGACTTGGCTGAGTAACAACAGATTTATCTGCTTTTGTAGAGTGATTTCAGTTTTCTTTTCTCCAACATTTTAACTGAACCATATATACTCAGAAAATGATCAATATACACAGAAGTGAGTTGGAGAGGCAGAGAATCAAGATGAAAGATGTGGTTGAAAGAATCATTTCACTGTGATAGTTATGCTTATGTATGCAATATTTAAAACGTTCTTGAATGCTATACCCACAGAATCGACAGGATTGAAAAATATAATTTTTGCAGATATGTTAGAACTGGCGTGTTGAGACACTTGCATTTTGAAAGTATTTCTAAAGAGGTAGCTTGTCAGATTTTGCTCTAAAACCAAATAAAAAGGCTTAGTTTCAATTGTGACTTCTGTCCTGCTTATAGAGACCTGATAAAATAACAGTCAAATAGCACTTAACAAAGTACCCAAAACAACCACAAACACTGTAGAGAAAATATTTTGTGTCTGTGTGGATATGGCACCTGTTAATAATACATTTGATGGCCTATAGATTAGGTAGGAAATAGGAGGTGAAACATCCCGTAGGTAGAAATCTTTCTGGGATAATGTGAGCCAGGAGATTTGACCAAGAAGATTTGAGGAGACAGGTGCATGGTAACTGAGCACAGGTAACAAGCCACATGGAAGAATGTAGATTAGACTAAATGGGTTATTTTAAATTACAATCAAGTCAGAGAAGAGCCTAGCTATATGGCCAAGGTATTTGTAAATATTATTTGAGTCTTATTTCTGGGAACATGGGGCTAGAAGGAAGAACTAGGCTTAACTCCTACAGAACACTGCTCATTGATTCAAAAAAAAAAACATTTATTGAAACCCACAAACAAGACTAATATTATCCTTATGTTTACCTAAATTTGCTTCCAAGTTGGAGATGTTGATTAAGCATATATGTTCGCAATATTATTTCAGACCATAGTAAGCTCTGTAGAGAAAATGAAATGATAACAGAATGTGTCTAAAGTAGGGGTGTTGCAAGGAGGGTCCTGAATGAGGAGATGATTTCACTAAAACCTGAATGATGAGAAGGAGTTTACCACATGGAGATTTAGAGAAAGAGATCTCCATATAGAGAGATTAAAAAGATGCAGTCTTTGAGAATGAGAGGGACCACATTATGCTCAGGTGAGGGTACAAAGGACATTGTAACTGAAGACAGGTCAGAGTAATGAGCAGGAGAGCCAAGTATCTCTAACTTTGAAGTCATGGCAGATTAGAACTTTGTTATAAGCATAATAGGGAGCCAGGGAGCATAGGACAAGGAATGAGACAGTAGTCATGAGTAAAAGTGTCCACATTTGCTATTAGATGGAAGTTGAGTGGCAGATGGAATCAAGGAATTCAAGTATCATTTTTATAGGAGAGCAGATGTTTGGCAGCTGTAGTGCTTAAAATGATGGGCATTGAACAGAGACAGCACTGAGTAGTAAGTAATTTCATGATGCATTTGAGGGGCAAGGTCTATTTGCTAAGGGTGTGGAAACAGTGAATGAGAGGAAGAGAAGAATCAAGCATTTCTTATAGGATTTGCCTTGAGGAGCTGGACAGACAGAAGGGTACTTACTGCAGGAGAGGAAATTAGGAATTCTATTTTAATCACATAAAGTTCATGGTGATTTGTAGTTGCCCATGTGACTCCAAGGCTATATGGAGCCTCAGGAAACTCAAGAACTTTGTGGGTTCTTGTTCCCTGCAGAGATGCAGCTAAGGGCAGAAAAGAAGGAAAAGTCACTTATCTGTTCTCCCAGCAAGGATTTATAGACAGTGGCTGTCATAAGCACTTAGTCTTAGCACATGTGGCCACAACAATAAACGGGACAGACTGCTGTTATGCATTAAGGTTTTCTCCTTTCAGGTTCAGTTTCAAGAGAGTGGGTGAAGGAGGCGATGACTCACTTCCGTTCTGTCCTAGCTAGTTCAAGTCTGGCAGCCAGCTTGGTCTCTTCACTGGAACTCAGTGGAAACATTCAGAAACAGACTTAGTGGCCTGAATAAACAACATCACCTGCCAAAGTCTTAGAATTAAAAAAAAAGAAAGAAAAGAATGCACAATGAATGGTACTATTTAATATATTTACTTTCAACTAGTTATCTAATACTATATTTTATCAGTTACTATTTTATAAAATATGAAAATAATGTCTTTGAGTTTGTGTGGTTTTTAGAAATAATTAGATAAAGAAATAATTTAAATTAAGTGTGCCAAACAACCACCCAAACATTCCTGAGTAATTGGTTATTATCATTTCCTTGGAATTTAATTGGGGCAAACTGTGTTTTTTGAATCTAAGAAAATACCTGGTGCTTCTCAGTACTGGGACAGGCAGATTTTGATGCTATTCTTTAAATTTGGGACCACTTCCTTGTTTTGCAATAGAGTAACAAACCAAAAAAAGAAGCAGAGAAGCAATGTCTTTAAGCTTTGAACTAATTAAAATTCAGGTAAACAAAAACTTGAACCATAAAATAGAAGCAGGCTGGTTGCTCAGTTTTCTTGCCATCCTGCTTCCCTCCAAACTGGTTCCTCCAGTTTGCCTCTAAATGATGCTATCATTGGATCCGGTTGTGCCAAATAGAGATTACTGTGTGCTGTAGTCATAGTCTGGCTTCCTGTCTGGTGAAGAACTATTTCATGGTAATAAGAGCACCAGCATTAGTCAATTAGTCTAGTATTTAAGTTCTGGCACCGCCACTCACGGGCTGGATCAGACTTTTGTTCTCTCTCTGTACCTTCGTTTTCTTCTCATGTTTATCTGAGACTTAAGTGAGCTAATATAGGTAAAGTAGTGAGAGCAGAGTCTGTCCCAAGAGAGGTATTTGTGCGTATACCTAAAACTGAACCTAGTGCCAGAGTGTTCTAAGTTTTGGAATAAAGCAAGGGCAAATTAGACAAAAGACTACAAAGAAGACCAGTAATATGTTAAATGTAGTTTTAACCTATGAGTGCCTTTTAACCAGGGTTCATAGCCTACCTCAATTCTCATCTGTTTCTCCAAAGATGCCTTCCCAAGCAGATTTTCCAGAGCATCACTTCTCTGTGCAACTCTCTCCCCTGCCCTGGTCACATTGACCTGCTCACTCTGAATCTTCCTCTTTTCTTAATCATCTTAGGCAAGTATATAGTCTCTGACTCTGGCATAGACTTAATGTAGACTCCTATTGAAGGTTTTGCTTAGATCCAAACATGAATCTTCAGAAGCTGATTCGTGGAAGTCTGAGAGTGGTAGGCAACGGAGAACCTGCTGATGGATTGGATTTGCAGCAGCATCCTTTTCTTCACCTGCTAATGCTTTTCTGTCTTTATTGTTATTTTTGTTATTTTTCTTCATTCTTCCTTTCTCATGCTTGTACTACTGACATTACATAAAATATAGTAATCATGGTGCCAACATAAAAACCATATCTTTCACTAGATACTCCTGCTGTGGCAAATTGAGAGAACTTGCCATGCTCTGTAACTCTGTGAACAATATTTCTACTAATGTCCCTCTTCAAGTTATTCCCTCTCATTTCTCTGCATACACAGCTTTACTAGAGTATCTATTCGTGAGAAAACTCAAGGAAGCTAAGATCTGAAGCCAGATCAGAGATTCTCAATGCTTAGATCCGAATTCTTTTTGTGTTATCTCTTTCATCTTTTCCTTAACTTCTGACTTCTGTATTGGATAAAATGTTGGGATAAAAGAATATTTATTTTGATGCACAGTTACAGAAAAGTCAGCACATCACCTGGCTCCATTGCTTTGGGTATAAAAAAGGATGAAAGAACAGGCCTGGCTACTTCATGGAGTGGGGTTGGGGCTGGTCCAGGGCACAAGGTGAACCCTGCAAAGGCATGCTTCCAGTGACTGACTTCTAAGGAAGTTCCACTTCCCAAGAGCCTACCTATTCTTCCTTGATAGATTGATCCATTAATATGCTTGCTGAATGAGCACATGATTTAGTCACATCCTAAAGGTGCCACCAACTGGGCAAGTCTTCTACACAGAATCCTTTTACAAGATACCTCCTGTCCATCCCTTCTTTCTTTTCCTCCATCCTTTCTTCCAACATCTTTTTTCCTTCCTCTCTTTCTAGATTAAGATACATCTAGACGGCAATTCAAAGAAGGCATAAAACTTGAACATAATCATTTTAATACATAAATTACAATGAAATATAAAATATAATTGCCTTATTTATAAGTTTACATGGGATATTATTTTAAAAGTAATTTGCAATAGACTCTTGTGCACTTAATTTTTAATTTTTTGGTTTAAGTAGAAACCAAAGATTGCACATAGGCACTAATATGTGTAAAGAAATTACCAGGCTTTATTCTGCATTTTTTTAAAAATTTAATATTTTATTTATTTACATTTCAAATGTTATCCCCTTTCCTGGTTTCCCCTCTGGAAAACCCCTTTCCCATTCCTCCTGTTCCTGCTTCTATGAGGGTGCTTCCCTACCCACCCACCCACTCACTCCGACCTCCCTGCCCTCGAATTCCCCTACACTAGGGCATTGAGCCTTCATATGGCCAAGGGCCTCTTCTCCCACTGATGCCAGACAAAGCCATCCTCTGATACATATGTGGCTGGAGCCATGGTTCCTCTATGTGTACTTTTTGGTTGGTGATTTAGTCCCTGGGAGCTCTGGGGGTGGGGTGGGGTGTCTGGTTGGTTGATATTGTTGTTCTTCCTATGGGGCTGCAAACCCCTTCAGCTCCTTCAGTCCTTTCTCTAACTCCTCCATTGCAGTCCCTGTGCTCAGTCCAATGGTGGCTTATGTTCTTAAGTGATTAGAGGGTAATTGGCTCTCTGGCCTGCATGATCTACCCTGTATAGGTAAAATGAGTTGTGAGAACATTATCTGGATAAACATGAGAGATGTCATAGGAGGAAGAGAAAATGTAGAGGTAATGTTTAGCAGAAGACTCGAGAACATTTGGGGATGAGTGCTCAGATTAGCTTAGAGCCTGGGTAGAGCTTGGCTATTTAGGACTCTTAAAGAATAAGAGAAACAATGAACCAAAAGACGCAGAAAGAATATCCACCCACTTAGATAGACTGATATCTTTATAGTGGTAATGGACCTCTATCAAAGGAGAGTCCTGATAAGAACAAGAAGACAAAATTTAAGAATTTACCATATTTTGGGAACATATTCAAATCATGTCTGCCTACAACGAGACCCTCATTTTTTGTGAAGAAATAATAGCAGGTAGCAACAAGTAAATTTTCACCCACTTGTCAGAAAGCTGATCCTAGAAGAGAAGAAATAGAAAAACTGTACAAAGAAAACTAGAAACGAGAAGTTGTGTGGAAGATGAGAGAACAAACAGTTCTGTTCCTTTACATCAATCATTCTCATGAGTCTCTAGATATTTTGCTGTAGTTTCTGTTGACACATGGCATTGTTATTTGCTATGGGTTCATTTTATAATCTGCAAGTGGATCCCTATTGTTTCTTTTTAAGTGGAAAGGAACTTGATTAGGACATTAACCTGTATATGTCAAAAGCTATTAGTGTCCTGTTGTCCTAGAAAATTGAACTACAGGCACAGTGAGAACTGTATATCTTTCCTCATTTTATATAACAGAGTTGGAAAAAAGTTTGGGCAGTTTCCAGTAACTTGGACTGAAGATAAAATAAGGCAAACCAGATAATTTTTACTAGATTAATAGGATGTATTATTTAAAGTCCAGGTCACTGAAACAATAGGTTCCTTTGAGAACAATGGCCTACTATGATTCTTTTCTCTCTTGTGACAGACATAATAGGTGAGTTCACCTCTTTTATGCCTTCTGTAGTCCTTATCTACATAGTCACTAGTGTCACTGTCATGTTCTAATCTGTAAGAACAGAGTAAAGAGGCCAAGAGGTCAACCAAAACATGAGTGGTGTGGCTGCACACAGAGCTCAACAACTTTTGCTCTTCCATTACTAAAAGAAAGAGGGGAGCATTTACTTTGTAGTCAGCAGGGACAAGAACTTAGCTGAAACATTAGTTCCAGAATAATTAGCATGGTTGGGTTAATGTACCATTTATATCTTTGTTATATGTGTTTTTCTTGTTGAACATTTTATATTTCTAATTCAT
Organism: Mus pahari; assembly: GCF_900095145.1. NCBI lineage: Eukaryota > Metazoa > Chordata > Mammalia > Rodentia > Muridae > Mus > Mus pahari. Next base: position 16,918,430 of record NC_034600.1, read on the forward strand.
AAAAAAGTATGTGTATGTGTGTGTGTGTGTGTGTGTGTGTGTGTGTGTATGTGTGTGTGTGCCCGTGTGTGTGTGTGTGTGTGTGAGTGTGTGTGTAGTGACTGTTTTCCTGAATCACCTTTTCATATATTTTTTGAGACCCGGCCTTTCATGGATTATGGAGTCTATTGACTTGGCTAAACTAGGTGTGCAGAAAGCTTAAAGGATCTGCTTATTTCTTTCTCTCCAAGCACTGGATTATAAGCCTTTAACCTCTATTACAGATAACAGCTGTCTACATGGCTGATGGGATTGAATACAGGCATTTATGCTCCCATGGCAACCACTTTTGCAACTGAGATATCTCCAAGTTCCATTAAAAGATAATTAAAAATTAAAATTAAATGCCAATTTAGTTGGATCTGATTGCTAATAACTTTAGTGAGTTTTGGAGAGCATCATCAACCTTAGGCTAGTGAATGGCAATCTAGACCTTTAGGTGAACTGGCAAGGCAAGTGTTTTCACTCCGATAAGGCCCTGTCAATCAGAGGCTGCTATTAAAAACAGAAATATATGCCAGCTAGTGCTTACAAGTTGTATCAAAGAACAGACTATGCAAGGCATACTCCTATAATTCATTTAAGTCTTCAAAAATACTGAGTGATGACTCTGGTAGGGTGGTGGAAGTCAGACCTCTAGCAGTGAGACAAATGAAAGCTCTGTAAAAGCAAGAACCCTGATTTGAAGGAATTGGATTTAATTTAGTTTGCTTTTCATAAGCAGCATGACCTGTACTGCCTTAGTAGCACATAAGATCACATCTGAGATTAAGACAGTAAAAATTCTTCTTTTCCACATTTATTGTTTCTATCTTAGATTTCTGAGTCAGGAAAGAAGACCCAGTGCTCATCCCTGACTCCTGCCTGTGGACACTGTCCACTGACACACGGCAAGGCCCTGGACAAGTCCGTGTCTTCTCATCAGATACACCTTGCTTCAAAATGGCTCAACCGGAAAATGTTCCATGGGTCACATGGACAAGATTCTTAGAAGAATTAGGAAAAAGTTAGGTTGCTGAGGGAAGACAGTTAGGAAACTGTGCTGGCGAAGCTGCTCTTTATTCTTCACATTAAATCTGAAAATTGCTGGCTTGGTATCTTTCTGGATGCCAAGGTTTGTTGTTGCTCTAATATTCTGAATGTCTCTGCCATCAGCTTAGTCTAGGTCCATGGTGGTTCTTTGACCTGAGTGTTTGTTGTAGCTATAAAAAAGTATTTCTGACTAGAAAGATGGTTCAGTGGTTAAGAGCATTGGATGCTCTTATAGGGGATGAGTGTTCTATAACAAACACCCACATAGAGGCTCACTATCTTCTATAATTCCTGTTCCCACTGATCTTATACCTTCTTTTGATTTCTGTGAGCACCAGGCACACATGTGGAACACATGCAAACAAAACATTTACATACACAGACTGCTTCACCAGCCTAGGGTTTGTCTTATGATCACCTACATTTGATCTGGTTCTGACAAACTTTTGTGCATAAACTTATTTTCTGCCCAGTCTTGCATCCAGTTTCCCAAGCTGGCTTCATCATGTATACCTGTCATCCCATGCGATGATACAATGATTTGAATTGTATAAAACAAACTAGGAAATGGTATGAAAAATACTAAAGAGATATAACAAGGAACTTTAAGGTAAACAGTCAGTGTTGCAAAGTGTTGAATAAGGCCTTAAATATGGCAGTGGCCCAGACTGAATGACACCTTGTAATGCCAAGGAACTGTGACCACTAAATTTGTAGATGATTGAAAGGAAACAGTGTGGGTTGAGGAGGAAGAGTTGGAAAAGCTAATTGACTATGGAGACAAACTGTACTAATGAGCTTTGGGTTCAGCTAAGAGACCATGTTTCAATAAAGAAAGTGGAGAATAACAGAAGATCCCCAACTTACCTCATGCTTCCAAGTGCACACGTGCACACACCCTTTCCATGCAAAAAGGTGTATACACAGGTATGTGTGTTACACACAGAACATTTAGAACAAAACATTCTATAAAGCACAGGGTATGATGCCTGGATGGCAGCAGCACATGTGATTTTTATCATGTAACAAGAACTCCTCCACCTTGTTTACACACTGTCATTTAATTATTAAATTCTGTCCTTTAGAAACACACTGCAGCAGATATTTTAGAATAAATGCCCATGTTTTAGCTACAGAGGAACATGCATGTGCATCCATCCTCTAGAACGTTTTAAAGGTTCAGCACATGGAACCTTTAAAGCCAGTTACTTGTTTATTTTTCACACTATATTCTTGTACAGAAGTTATATCTGGAGTTAAAAAAAAAGCACTGGGCAGATTTATAAGGACTTTTAAAAAAAACCGAAAATATGAAAATGTCCTTTTACCATGTAGTGTCATGTTCGCTAAGTGTGGAGATGTAGGAATGGAAAATATCATTCTGGGGAAAACAGTGACACCTGGAAACCTTCTGCTAGCTTCCAATAAAAGCATTTTAAAAACTGCTCATCAGATGCTATGCAAATGTGCTTCTATTTAGCATACGGCACCAAGTACACTGAATCCTGCTATTTTGATACACATTGAAAAATAATTTCATTACTCATTTTAAATTTTTTATATGAATATTTCTCATTAAATGTGCTCTGATAAGCTTATTAAACAGCAGGTTGTCCCCTATGGGTCAGTGTCATTGTCTTGCTCTTCCCTACCCCACTCCACCCCCAACACTCTCAACCTGTCTCACTGACATTACTCCTTATTTGGAACTTTATTATCTTCTTGCCTCCTTCTCTCCTTGGGCTGCCAGCATGATACTGATTTCACCCACTACACACTCAAGATCTCACTTAACATTAACCCTCAAAGGGAAGCAAACACTGTGTAGTAGCATGGTGCTTTAACATATGAACTATACGCTCCTAGAGGTCAGAAGAGAACACTGTTCAAAATTTCCATACTTACTACATTCCTCAGAGCATAGAAAAAGCACAGGAAATAGATGACTGTCATATAAATCTAAAGAAACTGTATCTAAATGCTACTATTAATACACATCCCTATGAGGCAGTACTTCTAAGAAAAGAAGGACAATGTGCAGATAAACAACAGCAACCATGTGGGCTGGCATCCTTGCCTTTCTGATCTCATTAGCAGAAGCTACACAATGTTTCTAATTGATCATACAACTTTAAAGAAAGATCTAGAACAGGGTTTAGTTTTTTATAGTAACAGGAACATTCTAAGGAATAATTATTCTTTATGCTATTTCTATATTCATGGTGTGGAGACAGGTATGGTATAAACAAGTCTCTTAGCATGCCCAGCTGGAGACAGTGCCTTCTGCTCCCTTCCTTTCCACCATTGTTATCTAAGGCAGATGGAAGAGGGTTATTTAAAGGTAACTATTTTTGTGATATGGGAACTATTTCAAGTGGGTTGAAGTTGCCAACTGCCACATAGTTGAATCCACAGATGAGTGTGTGATTTATTCCAATGAACTATTGCTGACAAAGTTTTATAAATTAGACCTCAAATCATCAGCATGGTAGGAAATAGTAGAAAAGATTTTGAAGAAAGGAAAGCAAAAAATCCCCTTGATAACATCGAAGAAACTGTGTGAAGTAAATATAATCTGCTATTTTAAGTTGTGATTCAATTGAAAGTCCTGCAAGGATTTTGTTTTTATCTTCAGCATACAAACCATGTGATTGGGGGGTGGGTATCTATAATAAAAGGAGAAATAAAAGCCATGTCATTTCTGATTATAGGAAGAAAAACACTTACATGATCCTATGATTTTCAAATAGTCATTGAAAAGGTCAGCTCAGGAACTTTGGGAAGGTCATGAAATACTTGCCTTTCCAGAAGGGAGAGGCTAATTAACATTTCTCAGACCACAGTGCTGGAACCAACCTGCGGTGGGGACACATTCCTCAGGATGGACTGTTGCCCACCTTCAATCAAGGGAAGTCCTTATCACCTCAGTCCCTAAAGACCAGCCAGTTTAAAGGGTGTCACATTGTGCCTAGTTGCTGATGCTCTATTCTGTCTCCAGAAACCATATAAAATGGGGTACAGAGCTAAATAAAGAATTCTCAACTGAGGAATATCGAATGTCTGAGAAACACCTGAAAAAATGTTCAACATCCTTAGCCATCAGGGAAATGCAAATCAAAANAACCCTGAGATTCCATCTCACANNAGTCAGAATGGNTAAGATTAAAAATTCAGGTGACAGCAGATGCTGGCGAGGTTGTGGAGAAANAGGAACACTCCTCCATTGCTGGTGGGATTGCAAGCTTGTACAACCACTGTGGAAATCAGTCTGGCGGTTCCTCAGAAAAATTGGACATAGTACTACCGAAGGATCCAACAATACCTCTTCTGGGCATATACCCAGAAGATCTTCCAACTGGTAATAAGGACACATGCTCCACTATGTTCATAGCAGCTTTATTTATAATAGCCAGAAGCTGGAAAGAACCCAGATGTCCCTCAATAGAGGAATGGATACAGAAACTGTGGTACATTTACACAATGGAGTACTACTCAGCTATTAAAAACAATGAATTTATGAAATTCTTGGGCAAATGGATGTATCTGGAGGATATCATCCTTAGTGAGGTAACCCAATCACAAAAGAAGTCACTAGATATGCACTCACTGATAAGCGGATATTAGCCCAGAAACTTAGAATACCCAAGATACATTATGCAAAACAGAAGAAAACCAAGAAGGATGACCATTGTGTGGATACTTCANTCCTCCTTAGAATAAGGAACAAAATACTCATGAAAGGATATAGGTACAGAGACAAAATTTAGAGCTAAGATGAAAGGATGGACTATCCAGAGACTACCCCATTCGGGAATCCATCCCATCATCTGCTGAAGGGACCCTGATATTGCGGCCTCTTGTGAGGCTATGCCAGTGCCTGGCAAACACCGAAGTGGATGCTCACAGCCAGCTATTGGATGGAACACAGGGTCCCCAATGGAGGAGCTAGCGAAAGTACCCAAGGAACTGAAGGGGGCTACAACCCTGTAGGTGGAAAAATAATAGTTTAATATTCAATCACTAAAGATGTAGGGATTCTGGACTGCCAGAGATTGCTGGAGAAGCCTTTGTTATCACAGCTATTCGATGGACTCAGGTAAGATAAAGATGCTTGCTTTAAGTCACTAGGCCCTATCAACATAGGCTAGGTCCATTTTCAAATATTTGAAGGTTAAAAGAGTGAGGAAATGGCTTTTTGGAATATCTACACTTCTATAGTTCTCAGTAAATGAACATTGGATGCCGATTTCAACAGAAGTACTGGATATCATGGATGGTCATTTTTGACAAATCCATAATGCACTTACATCCTCAGACCCACTCCTTTCCCCTTTCTTCCTACCCTATGTGTTTTGCTAATTTGTTTTCAGTTAACCCACACAGTTTGAAAGAGCAGTATTTTCTGTAAAGGTCTTAGCAAAAACTGGATTGCTGGGTTGAGTTTATTCTCCCATCCTCCTGCAGGAACTGTTCATTTATCAGTATGACCAGGGAAGTTAGTTAGGATTATGTTTTCCAAATCTTAAAGGTGATTTTTAAGTGATTTTGTCATTTTGTTGGCTGTATACTATTTTTCTATTTTTAAATATACTTTTATTTTATGTGTATAAGCCTATTGTATGCAAATGCATCAGTTACATCCTTGGTGCCTTTGAAACCAGAAGAGGTTATCAGATTCCCTGGAACTGGAGGTACAATGGTTGTCAGTCACCACTTAGGTTTTGGGAATTAAACTCCAGTCTTCTTTAAGAGTAGCCAGTGCTCTTAACCACAGAGCAATCTTTCCCGCCTGATCCATTATTCTCATATTCTCATTATCCCTCATCTTCTTCAACAACTATACTTAAACAAAAGTAGTATTGTTATATTTAAGGATGCTTACTTCTTGTTACTTCCTAAATATTTCTTTCTTTCTTTTTTTTTTTTGTTTTTTTTTGTTTTGTTTTGTTTTTTTGAGACAGGGTTTCTCTGTGTAGTCCTGGCTGTCCTGGAACTCACTTTGTAGACCAGGCTGGCCTTGAACCCAGAAATCCGCCGGTCTCTGCCTCCCGAGTGCTGGGATTAAAGGCGTGCGCCACCACCGCCCGGCTGCAAATATTTCTTACTATTGGAAATTAATTGTTAAGAACATCTATTCCTTTTGATGAAATTAACATATGAAATGAAATCACTTGTGTCTACTATTGTTACAGATTCGAAACAAATTAAAAATGATGGATATGGCCTTTAAAGATTAATCTTTAGGCTGTCAAGGGACCTGTTGGAATTATATTCTGAGTGGACTTGCCAGACTTGACAGGTACTTTTGAATCCTTTCTACAACTAGCAACTCTCTTGCATAGTCTTTTTTCAGTTACCATATAATTTAATAAGAATATATGTTACTCACACACACATACACACACACATATATATTATTGCATATGGTGTAATTCACACCCATTGTATCCTCTTGTCTCCAGTACCCTTTCCCATTCATTCAAATAGTGCCCATCTTGTTTTCATGTCATGTATATATACATATATGCATACTTAATCTAGATTCCACATATGTGAGAAACACATATGTGACAGACACCGTTACCCTCATCACCTATCTTGTTGTACCTTTCCTTTAGACTGTCTTCCTCCCATGTAATTTTTCTTCTACACATGTACTTTCACCATATATATATAGTACACAAATATATTCTGCATAAGATAGAAGGATGTGAAACTTGTCTTTCTAGGTATGCCTTTTTGGTGGGAGCTTCTGGGTTGGTTCTGTATCTTATTTTTTGAGAACACTATTGAAGTAACCATTGATGCTACAAGTGTTGTATGCTGCTGGTTTAAATTTCATTGCATATATACCAGAGCTAGTATTGCTGAAGCATAAGGTAGTCATATACACCATTCTTGTAGGGACTTCTAAGTTGATTTTCATAATTCTGTATTATTTTACATTTCTTTACAGCAATGTAAATAGTTCCCTTTTCCCACAGCTTCACCAGCACTTTCTATAATTTGTTTTTCTGATGGTAGCCATACTGAATTGGCAAAAAGGAAATCACAAAATAATTTTGATTTTACTTCCCTGAAGTTAAAGATTTTAAATATTTTTCATATAGTTACTGATCGTATATATTTCTGCTTCTGAGACCTGTCTGTACAACTCATTTGCTCATATACTGATCAGAAGTTTTGTTTGTTGTTGTTTATTTTTTGCAGTTCTTTATAATTCTGAGTTTCAGTCTCTTGTGTTACGTATATTTGGGAAAGATTTTATGTCTTTCTGTGGGCCATTTCTATTCTTTGCTTTTTAATTTCCTGTTTTTTATTTGATAACTCTTTCAGTTGTTTTTTTCAGATATTACTTCTCTAATATATTTTTAAATAATTTTTTTAATTTAATGTGAGTGTGTGAGCATGTATACACACATGCACACACACACACACACACACACACACACATGAGCATGTGGCACATGGAGGTCAGAGAACAACTTGAAGGATTTGTTTTTTTCCTTCTGTCATGTGGATTTTAGAGCTCTAACTCTTATCACCAGGCTTGGTGGCAAGTGCATTTAGTTGTGAAGCTATCTTGCCAACTCTTAAATATTTGAAAAAAATTCCTTCTCTATACCTCTATCTTGAAGTGAAGTGTTTGACATATGCTTTATTTTAGCAATTTCAAAGATTCAGATAGATCAGCTCTTACATTAATATGAGAGACATGATTCTAGTTTCATCGTCTATCTGTAGCCATGAAAGTTTGCTTAGCATCATTTGTTGAGGAAGCTGGCTTTTCTCTAACATGTACTTCCTCAGCTTTTGTTGAGAACTGGTCATTAGGTGTGTGGGTTTCCTTTTGTTCATTGCTTTCCCTGTAGCTATTACTTTGATACTTTGGTCTGTTTTGTTTTGTGCCAGTATCACACTGCTTTTATTACAATATCTCTGCATTATAATTTTGAATTGGGTTTTGTGATATCATCAACATCACTAATTCTGTTGAGGATGTCGGTATCCTGGATGTTTTGTGTTTCCAAATGAACCTTAGGATTTTATTTTTCTAGTTTTCTAGTTTCCTATGTGCAGGATACCACCTATACAAACGAAAGATCTGTCTGCTTATATCCTTTTTGTTCCTTCTCCTGCCTTATTTTTCTAGATAAAACTTCAAGGAGTATGTTCAATAAAATGGAGAAAGTTCCCAGTCCTCATGTTAGAGGGAATGGTTTTAGTTTTCCCACTTATAATTTTGACCATAGGCTTTTCATAGATAGCATTTTTTGCTGTATACTGTTACATCATTAGATAAAAGCTTCATGTGTTATGGTATGTACCTCTATTCCAAATTTCTCCAGAACTACCATTGGGTGGTTCTGAATTTTGTCAAAAGTATTTTCTGTTTCTATTACGCAGGTTATAGCACTTTTTTTTTTTTTTACCCATTTATGTGCTGCATTGCTTTGGTTTTGAAAAATGTTATATCATACTTGCATTCCTGGAATGAAACAAACCTGATCACTGTATATCAACTTAATACACTGTTTAATTTAATCACAAGCAGTCTTTTTTTTTTTTTGAAAACTTTTTTGTCTGTGCTCAGAAAAATTGGTTTATAGTTTTCTTTTGTTGCTTTCTTATGTGTGTCAGAATTAGAATAACACTGGCTGTGTAGGATGAGTTTGGGAGTTTTCTTTTCATTTCTATGTTATAGAATAATTTTAGGAACATTGATGTCAGTTAAAATATAAAGATCTGGTAGAATTCTGAATGGAATCTACGAGTTGCTGGGAGATTATTTCCTCCCTGCTTAATCTGGGTAGTTTTTATGTGCCAAGGATTTGGTCTATTCTAGGTTTTACATCCTTTTGGAAATTATTCCCCCCCCCCCCAATTCTCTGTTTTAGAAGCTGTTGTAGTGACTTCTTTTCTATCTCATATTTATTATTTCGGTTCTTTTCTTCTGTTCTTTTTCTTACTTTGAGTAAATATTTGCTCATATCATTTTTTTTTTTTATAAAACAAACCATTTCATTTTTTTTGTATTTTTTATTTTAGTCTGTCTTCATTTCATTAATTTTTCCCCAGTCCTCATTATTTCTTTTCTTCTACTGATTTGGTATTGGCTTAATTTTTTTAAAAATGTGTTTTTAATTAGAGTAGAATTGTATTAATCTTACACTTGTTCATTCCTCCAGCTCCTCTATCCTCCCTTGAGACCTCTCACGCCTACTCCCAAGTTGATCAAGTTGATAGTCTCCTTTGCTTTGATTATTTTTGTTACATATGCATGAGTATATGTAATATAGTAGGTATGCATATATGTATCCATATATATGCAACTGCCAAACATGTTGTTTGTATGTATGACTTCAGGTCTAAATACAGATGACAAGGGTGCTGAGAATTGAATCTGGGGGTTCTGGAAGAGCAGTAATCACTCCTAATTGGTGAGCCAACAATTCAGCCTATTGACCCATTATTTTCTAAAACCTTGAATTACATCATTTTTATTATTGACCTTTGAACTTAATGTAAGTATTTATAACAGTATAATCTCCTCTTAGAACTTTATATTTTGTATCCCAATGGTTTTTAGAAGTTATGTTTTTATTTTCATTTGATCCCATGAACTTTTCAATTTTCTCCTCTCTTCAGTCTGTACTTGTATAGTTTCTGATGTTTCTCTTGCTAATGATTTCCAGTTTTAACACAATATGAATTGATAAGATACAATGAGTGGTTTCATTTAAAAAACAAGTATTAATTTTATGTTTGTGTTCATTTGTGTGCATGTATGACATATGGGCTGGAGTGCTTGTAGAAGCAATGGGTAGTGGTTCCTTGGAATTGGAGTTATGGGCAGTTATGAGCTACCCAGTGTGTATGCTGGAGATTGAATTTGGGTCCTTCGTGGTCTTGCCTTCTCTCTCTCTCTCTCTCTCTCTCTCTCTCTCTCTCTCTCTCTCTCTCTCTTTCTCTTCCCTCCCCCCTCCCCCTCTCTCTCTCATGTTAAGTCTTGCATTGTGGCCTATAATTCTTTCAATTCTAGGGAATGCTCCGTGTACCACTATCTATTCCTTATCTGTTAGATGGACTGCAGATGCTTAATAATCTAGTTGATCTATAGAGTATTTTAGCTCTGAGGTTTCTTTGCTTATTTTTAGTTTAGAAGACCAGTCTAAATAGGAAAGTAATAGATTAAAGTCTCCAACTATATTGTGTCAGGATGCATGTATTCTTTTATACCTTTTCTTTTGTTTTATAAAATTGAGATCTCCAATATTCAATGCATAAGTATTTACAACTGCTGCATGTTGTTTATGAACTGCCCCACTTATTAAGGTAGTGTCTCTTCTGACTAGTTCTGATTAGGACTCTACCTTTTCAGAAATGAAAACTCGCAGTTTGCTTATGGCTTCCCTTTGTTTGGTGGTTTGATTTCTGTTCTGACTGAGTTTGCTCTTTGCTATCTACTACGTTTCTTGGATCTTAATTTTTTGATATAATTAGTGTGTATAATTTATTTTAATTTAAAAAATTGGAATGTATGTTGTGGAGAGCTTTCAGGCCGGTTGTCAGGAATTTGCATTGGGCTAAGACAAGAAAGTAAGCTCAGGCCAGAATTTGATTTTGGGCTAGAACAAAAAGTAGGCTTCGGTCATGAGTCTGCTTTTGGACGAGAACAAAGAAGTAGGCTTCAGGCAAGAATATGACTTTGGGATAGGACAAGGAAGTAGTCTCAGCTATCCTGGTCATCCTGATAAGTCCTTAGAAACAGTGATCATGAGACTTTGTTTATTGCCTTGCTTATTCCTTGAATATTTGTGTTTATTGTCTTGCTTGTTCCTTAACCTAGAACTGACCTTATAACTTGCATGTAATTAAAATGGTATAAAAGCCTCAGCCTTAGAACTGGTTGGGACCCTGCTACAATATTGTCTAATTGTCTTTTTCTTTTTAATCTTCACTCCTGCCCTGGAGAACCTGTTGACTGACTGAGCTGGCTCAGGCTCAGTCAGTCTGTGTTTTGTCTTCCTGTATGTGTTGTGATCATAAAAAGAGAAAGAGCTATACGATATGTTCTGGCATGGTGTGGGTGAAGGGGATGCCTTAGCAGGCCCATGCCAAGGCATCCCTTCCCCCTGAGGGACCAGACACACACTAGTATAGTATTCAATAGAGTTTATTTAGGGCATGGGGACATGAGTTAAGAGGGTAGCGGGGCAGAGAAAGGCAGAGAGGAGAGAGGAGAGAAGTAGGGGCCAGCCATGGCCATGTGGAGAGAGTAGGGGAAAGGAATAGGGAGCAGGGAGGCAAGAGATAAGAGAGAGGCAAGAGAGATGAGGGGCCAAGCAACCCCTTTCATAGAGCCATGCCTACTTGACTGTTGCCAGGTAACTGTGGGGAGGAGCATACCTGGTTGCTGCCAGGAATTGTAGGGGTAGAGTTTAGACAGAATACCAACAGTATGTGCATCACTTGTATGCTCTGCTTACAGAGGCCAAAAGGGGCATACTCTCTCGGTAACTGGAATTATAGATGATTGTTGGCAGCTGTGTGTGTACTTGGAACAGAATTCAAGTCCTTTGCAAGAGCACTAAGTGCTCTCAACCACAGAGCCATATCTGCATCCTAGTCTATACCATTCTAATAGTGAGTTGAGGTCATTTACATGGTTATTATGAAAGGAATTTGATTTTTCTTATGATCTTATCAGTTCTGGTCCTGTTATTGCAAAGAGTCTACTTGTTAGCTGTGTTAGATACCATTCTTTTCTGATTCTCTTATGTTCATCTGTTTCTCTTATGAAATGCTTGCTTTCCTGTGTTTTTGTGAATGAGTCATTTTTTTTAGATTTATTTATTTTATATATGTGAGTGCACTATAGCTATCATCAGACACACCAGAAGAGGGCATCAGATTCCATTACAGATGGTTGTGAGTCACCATAGGATTGCTGGGAATTGAACTCAGGACCTCTGGAAGAGTAGTTAGTGTTCTTAAGTGCTGAGCCATGTCCCCAGCCTAAAAGAGGCATTCTTATTCATTAGATTTGTTTTCCTTTTGAATTCCTGGCCTGGTTGTATGAATAGTCTTAATTTTTTCTTATCTTTATAAAATTTAAGGAATTTGGGTATAGTAATCCTAGTTGATGGTTATTGACTTTCAAAGATTGAAATATATCTAGCCCAGCTAGTTTTATGTTAGCTTGCCAAAGGCTAAAGTCATTGGAGAAGATGAACCTCAATTGAAAAAGTGTATCCTATAGGGCATTTTGTTAATTAGTGATTGATAGGGGTGAGAGAGAGTAGATCATTGTGGCCAGGGACACTATTGGCCAGTGTTCTTGAGTTCTATTAGAAAGCAAACTGAACAAGATGTGAGGAGCAAGCCAATGACTGTGTCCTCTGTATCAACTCCTGCCCCTAAGATTTCTGCCACAGTTGAGTTCTTGCTTGGGCTCCCCTCAGTGGTCTGTGACTCAGGATATGTAAGGCAAGTAAACCCTTTCCTCCACAAGTTGCTCTTGGGCGTGGTGTTTCATCACAGCAATAGTAACTAACCAAGATATTCTCTCTCTCTCTCTCTCTCTCTCTCTCTCTCTCTCTCTCTCTCTCTTTGTGTGTGTGTGTGTGTTTGGTGTTGGCCTTTTCCATTTACAACTCTTTAGCATTATTTGTTTGCTTTGTGTTATTCACAACTCATACTCTGTGGAGAGATTTCTCCATTCTTGTCTACTTAAGGTTCTAAGTGACTATCATGTTTAGATGTTAATTTCTTTATTTAGGTTTGGGAAATTTTCTGCTATAATTTCCTTTACCTATCTTGTTTCTTCTTCCTGGCCCTAGGTCAGTGGTACTTACTTTGAATGCCCCCAAGTGAGACACGAGATGCAGATTGATGCAAAAGAAAGAGGTTTATTTTCTGGAGCATCAGAGTCAACCTTCAATTAGTCCCTCAAGGTGGGTTACTAGAAGGTGACCCAAAAGACTATCACAAGCAGTTTTTATACTTTTTAGGAGAACAGGTTACATCAGCAAGGTTACAGTTCAAACTTACTGGCTAAGCATATTGACCTTTAAATCAAATGCAAGCATGACACACATTTGAACTCTATCTGGGACTTTCCAGAGGGTCAGGTATCTATCAGTAAGTATACTCTGGGAATTTTTTACTCAACAATGATCCTGTGGGTGGAGAATGGAACTTGGCCTAGTCTTAACCTGAGGCGGGTAGATGTAGGGCTGGTGAAATCCCCTAGGGCCTTTCACTTCTACTCTACATTTTTATATTTGGTTTTTTGAATTAATCTGAGTTTTTAGATATGTTAGTTATGTCTGCTGTCTGCTAGCTTTCCTTTATATCTGTCTGTATATATTATCATCCTTACTTCATCTGCTGTCCTGAAATTAATTCTTTTGCTTTGTCTTGATGAATCTCTTGACATAATCTTTGTTTTATTTTCAGAATTCCTGTTTGTTTCCTTTTCAGTGTCTTGACTTCCTTGTTTTTTTTTTCCATATTTTTTATTTCTCATTCATATTATTGAAAATTTAATTAATTTTGATTACTTTGTTGTATATTTTGTTGTATGAATTGATTTCTTTACTCTGTTTGAATCCTATCTATGATCATTTTTCATTTTTAGGGATAGGATTCTGCATTCTTACTTTTATGTATCAGCTATCTTAGCCTCTTTGCTTTTCATTTCTGAAAAGCTGAGAGGTTATACAAATGTTATGTAGTCTTTGTTGTCTCTTGTTTCCTTTGCTATATTTTGTACATCCACTGGGATTTAGTTCATTTTGTGCATAACATAGGTCTTCCATTTTTCTCTTTCCCTTTACTCAAATTCTTTTTGTTTGCTTTATTTTATGTGAATTTGTTGGGGTTTGCTGCTATTTATTGGCTAAATGCTCAATTTTTTTTTCCCAAATTATTTTCTCAGCATTGTAGGAGAGACTTGCGAACTCAATTTGTGTCCTTGATAAAATTCAGAGACACTTTTGCTTGGCTACTAATTGGGAAAACACATTTTATAGATTTCATTTTGAGAGATAAGGTTATAAATATTTAAGTAGTTAAATATGAAATAATACAGAAAACAGGAAGTAAAATATTAGAAGGATAGCAGTCTGAGAGTAACATTTTATAGAAAAGAAATAGCTATAAAATACCTCCAGGAAGCTACAAGCTAGAAACACAGTAGCATAATAACCAAAGTCCAAATTTTAAATTATAAGAAAAAAATGAAAAAAAAACCTAACTAAAAGGTAAGATAAGCAGTAGCATGCAATAGAAGGCACTATGTCTTTGTTTGCCTTTGGACAATGTTTCTTCTGTGTTGCGATGACATGTCTTCTTCCCAGTGGACTGTCCTGGGAGGTCTGTTTTAAGGGTTCCCTATGAAAGACCCCCGTTCCCGGTGAGACCCTCACTCAAGTCCTGGGATGAGATGACGTCCCAACAACTCTAGAGAAACCATTCTTGATGCAATATGCATGATGTTTAATCAGGAAAATTCAGCATGCTGAGGTCGAGCTCATAGGAGATCCGCCTTCAGCATTTACAATTGAGAGCTTTTAAAGGAAAAATACCCCATGGAAAGGGGAGAATAAGTCCACAAAGAATGGGGAAGCTTAGTAAACATTTTAGTTCATCTCTTACAGAAGAGTTACAGGCTATCTTTGGCAAACATTCTTGGTGGGGAAACTAAGTAAACATAATAAGAGTGGGGATGATGCATTACAGCTCTTCTCCTATGAAAGAGTTACAAGCAATCTTTGGCAAACATTCTTAGTCCCTTACACAATGAGTCAGGCTCCAGGGTGGGTCAACTCCGATGAGCCAGCTTTAGTGGTCATCGGTATCTCAGGCTGAAGGTGAAAGAACAAAGAATTCTATGCTGAGCTTTGTTTCTAGGGTTTTTTTTTTTTTTTTTTTTAAAGAAAACACATCAAGTTGGGGGTCTTACACTTACTCGTGTTTGTAAGTCAATGACTTAGCCATGTCTTTCTGCCCTTATAGGTGAGAAGGCATTCTGGGTGGTAGTTTAAATTCTGCTTGAATTCACTAAGGAGCTGAAGGGATGAAGAAGCCCTACCTATCTGAGTACCATTGTATGCCTAAGATACCATACTGAGTTCCACAATATACTTTCAGCAGTCTTGTGTCATTTGCCCTGGCAGTGGGAGAAGAGGCACAGATTGTTTCTTTGATTGGTTGCCTCATGTTTGGTTTGGGTGGCCAGATGTCTATGTACTGTCATTCTTACTCTGCTTCTCTCTACCATCCATGTCTGTTTTATTAACAGCCATGACTGCTGGTGTTGGTTTGGTGCTGGTATGTATTCAAATGCTAAATTCTAAACCCCAAGATCTGGTTGCCCTAAGACAAGCAAATTCTCACGCACACCAGCTTTTGTTGTGCAAACCTTGCATCCCAAGTTAATTGGCCAATAAAAGGCTAAAACCTGTGATTGATAGCCTACAGTGTATAACAACATTGACTATTATTTCCTCTTTGAACTCACTGATGCAGTTTACCAGCAATTTGATTCTTTGTTTAGGGTTTGAACAATTTCAATATCTTTGAGTCCAGGAATAGAACTATAAAATTCTGGAGGCTAAGTGTTGCCTTCCGTTTTCTGATATCTTGTGCTTTTGTTTTGCAATTTATTTTCCTGTTGATTCAATATCTCTCTCAGTTTTATTTGGGGATCTTCTTTGTGAACATTTTATTCATGTGGACTTGGTTTTCAGCATTGCTTAAGGGAAGAAATAAGCCACTGCAAAGTAATAACACCAAATGCAACAAGGTACAGAAATAAGCTTGATATTAAAACGAAAGAATGCATATCTAGTGACCATAGAGCAGAAAAATGCCAAAAATAATGTGAACATGTTTTGTAGTTAATATTTGGAATAAAGTCAAAATAGAAAGCAAATAAAATAAAGGAAGGGGTAGCAAAGAAAATAAAAGAGTTGCATGGTTAAATGAAACAAGATGAAAAGAATATACTCTATTGTAGAAAGCAAGAAAAGAATAAAAGTTAAAAACTTTTGGTTAAAACTCTTGTTTACCTTCAGTGCACCTTAATTTAAATAATTATTTAGTTATGCTTATTTTTATTAATTCCTTTATTTTTGAGATAACATAATTATATCATGTCTCCCTTCATTCTCCTCCCTGAAAACTTTCCATTATATCCCTCTTTCTGGATCCCTTCAAATTCATGGTCTCTTTTTTCATTAATTGTTGTTATATGCATATATGTATATTTATATTCTTACATATAACCCGCTCATTGTGTATGTTACTTGTATGTATATTTTCAAGACTAATCATTTTATATTAGATAATTGTTTGATCTGCTCTTCCTTGGTGAAAACTACTCCCACTCTTAGCATTCCCTAGTTACCTGTAGTTCATAGTCATGAGGCCTTGTGGTCTCTCCTTAGTCCACTTTGTTGTGTCTATCGTTATCCTTGTTCAGTTTGTCATTAGGTAGTCATATTGATGACTCTTTATGGATAGAGTTTCTGTCATTAGTAGCAGATAGTTTCAAAACAAACTCTCTTATTTCTAAGGCCTTTACAATCATTCTGCCCACACTTTTGTAATGTTTCCTGAGCATTAGTTGGGGAAGTTGTTTTGCAGATGCACCCATTGGTACTGGGCTCTTTAACTCTGCATTTTAATTAGTTGTGGTTTTCTGTAGTGGTCTTTATTTGTTGCAAAGATGAGTTTCCTTGATGGGGGTGAGGAGTACACTTACTCATGGGTATAAAAACAAATATTGAGAATGTAGTTAGGGATTGTGCTGGTATAGTAAACTGGTGGTTGGTGTGATTCTACACTAAGATCCATGATTTCAGTAGCCTTTTGTAGTGGGTTATGTTTTCAATACTAGGTGTGATTTGCCTCTTGCTGAATGCGTTTTAAGTCAAATTAGAGTTTTATTGATTATTGCAAGGTATGCAAACCATCCACTACTGTACCCTGATGGTTGTCATGCTGAGTTGTTCACTGTTGTAGTCCTTGGATCTCAGAGCTGTGTAGGACTTTTTGCTTGCTTCTCTATTTCGGAAGTATGCATGGTGACTCTTAGTGTCATGAAAACAAGTCCTCAGGGAGGAGGCATTCAGGTTGCTTCCATCTTAGGAGCCTCTGAGTCCTGTGTCTGAAGTACACTACCTCTGAGGCCAACCAAAGTCAATAGTCATAAGCTATATATTTAGGGAATCTCTTGGACACCCTGACTGAAACCTCAAAATTGGAATCTCAAAAGGTATTGGAGCCAAGATGAAAAAACTTCATTTAAATTGTATATGTATATTTATGTGTAGACTTACACATATTAAAGTTTTATTAGACAATAGTTAATAGGAAATTTCTTGTGGCTTTTTCAGACATCCTTACTGTCATTTTACTTTCCTGGCTCCTTCTGTATTAATCTCCCTCCCTGATTTAACTGTTTCTCCAATCCAATCACCAATAATCTGCTAGTGCCTTTTCTATTACTTCCCCATATCTCAAATCTAGGATGATTCTGTTTT
This sequence comes from Mus pahari, assembly GCF_900095145.1. Classification (NCBI taxonomy): domain Eukaryota; kingdom Metazoa; phylum Chordata; class Mammalia; order Rodentia; family Muridae; genus Mus; species Mus pahari. Next base: position 16,936,054 of record NC_034600.1, read on the forward strand.
CCTTTCCTGGTTTCTGCAGTTACTCTAGAATATATACTCACATCTGAAGAATTGAAGCTAGGAGCTCCAAATGAGAGAGAACACTCGATATTTGTCTTTCTGTGTCTGGGTTACCTTACTCAGTGTGGTCTTTCATGGTTCCATCCATTTACCTACAAAGTTCATGATGTCATTTTTTTTTTTTAAGATGAATAGTATTTCATCATGTATATGAACTGCATTTTCTTTTTTTTTTATTATTTTACTGGTTATTTTATTTGAGATTTCAAATGTTGTCCCCCTTCCCGGTTTACCTTCCACAACTCCCCATATACACTCTTCTTCCTCCAGCCTCTATAAGGGTGCTTCCCCACCTGCCTCAGTGTCCTAGCATTCCCCTACCCTGGGTCATCGAACCAACACAGGACCAAGGGCCTCCCCTCACAGCGATGCCTGATAAGGCATTCCTTTCCTACCTATCTAGCTAGAGTCATGGGTATCCCCGTGTGTATTCTTTGGTTGGTTGTTTAGTGCCTGGTGGCCTTGGGAGGGGGATCTGGTTGGTTGATCATGTTCTTCCTATGGTGCTGCAAACCCCTTCAGCTCCTACTGTCCTTGCCCTAATTTCTCCATTTGGGTCCCCATGCTCAGTCTGATGGTTGGCTGCGTGCATCCACATCTGTATTTGTTAGGCTCTGGCAGAGCCTCTCGGGGAGTAGCTATACCATGGTTCTGTCAGCAACTGCTTCTTGGCATCAGCAATGGTGTCTGAGTTTGATGTCTGCACATGGGATGGATCCCTAAGTGGGGTAGTCTCTGGATGGCCTTTCCTTCAGTCTCTGTTCCACTCTTTGTCTCTGCATTTCATTTTGACAGGAAGAATTCTAGATTAGTATTTTTCAGGTGGGTAAGTGGCTCGATCCCTCAACTGGGGGACATCCCTATTCACTGGATATGGTCTGTAAAGGTCCTATCTCCTGTTTGTTGGGTATTTTGGCTAATGTCCTCCCTGTTGGGTCCCCAGCATCTGGGACTTTCTCCTGGCTACCCCAGTTCCTCCTCCCCTAATGCTACTCCTCTCCTTTCAAGTTCCTGACCCTCTGTACTCCCCTCCATCTCCCCGTCCCCTTCCCATATCCAAACTGGCTCCCCCTTCACACTACCTCCTCTCCCTCCCTCCCTCCCAGGTCTTTCTCTACCTCTGCTTCCTGAGATTATTTTCTTGTGCTTTCTGAGCAAGACTGTAGCATCCATACTTTGGTGTGGTCTTACTTCTTTTGTTTCATATGGTCTTTGAGTTGTATTATGGGTATTCTGAGCTTCTTTTTGGCTAATATCCACTTATCAGTAAGTACATACCATGTGTGTTTTTTTATGACTGGGTTACCTCACTCAGGATATTTTCAAGTTCCGTTCATTCATTTGCCTGTGAATTTCATGAAGTTATTGTTTTTAATAGCTGAGTAATACTCCATTGTATACATGTACCACATTCTCTGTATCCATTCCTCTGTTGAGGGACATTTGGCTTGTTTCCAGCTTCTCACTATTATAAATAGGGATGCTATGAACATAGTGGAGCATGTGTCCTTGTTGTATGTTGGAGCATCCTTTGGATATATGCCCAGAAGTGTTGTGAAAAATATTAAAAAAGGGACTGGCTGGCTTTCTGCCCTACCACTGCAACCGGGAACCATATGGCTCTAGATGGGTGATCTCAACTCGGCTGTGTCTCTCTTGGCCAGACCTCCTGAGTCCCTTGGTGGAGTCCATTGGTGTGTCAGGCCCACATAATGACCATCCACACCTGATCAGCCACCACAACATCCATTTACCCGGTAGAATCAAAATTCTTAAAGCTTATAATTAACCAATCAATTTATGTATAATAAATTCCAAATTTACAAGATGCCAATACAACAATTTTAGAGCCAATTGACAATGATAAAAGCTTTATCCCAATTATTCCAACCTTATGATGTCATAACTACCTGTGGCTAGATAAAGCCACACTAGTTCACATCTGCTGCCATCTTCCTTTCTCCCCATTCTCTCTCTGACACTCCCTGTTTCTACAACTCTTAGATCCACCTACCTATTCCCTGTCCAATCACAGGCTTTCTGCAGCACTAATGTAATTGGACAGGGAAACTCCTGAAACATATCACTCTTTCTGTTTAAAAAAACCAAACAAACTTTCTCTCCAAATATAAATTGAGCACAACTATTATCATTTTGTAATTTATGAAGTACAAGATAAACCTAATAACCAGTCCATCATTTTTGTCAATTAAATAGATCCTCTGTCATCTATCCTAACTTAAAAGACTTATAATTTTACACCTGACTTATGTACTGGCTTTAGATTGTTTGTTATCTCTCAAATCTCTTCTCTCAAAGTAAATAGCTTGAGTTGACTAGGAGACTATGTAGTTTTTCAACCCCATTAGAAATTTAATAACAATTAATATTACCTGAAAATATGAGAAGCACAAAATATAGCTTCCAAAACTTTGCCAATTTATAGAGACCACTGACCACCTGGACAGTCCCATACTTAAAAACGTCGGAGCATTGGTCTTCAGCCTTCTGGCCCAGGATCATCTGACAGGTCTTAGAGAAACAGGAAATTAAGGACTAACCTTTTCTGTCTCAGCAGAACTAAGCTGTCCTAACGTGTGAGTTGTGTCCTATTTCTGGACAATATTATGTCTGTAGATGAAATGAAGCAATTCTTGCCTAGTGGCTATCTTACCACAACTGGATCAGCTCTGTAGATGCTCAATTTCTTCTTTGAATCCAAGAAAGGGAAAGTTGTCAGGAGCAGACTAGTCTCAACAACAAGTGAATAAATATTAAATGTCACATTCTGTGGATTTCTGACCTTTTTGAAAACCAACTATCTATGTAAAGTAATCTGGACTGTTCTTCATTAACTACTCTCAGGCATTTCTAATTAAAATATCTGAAAATATCCTAACAATAAACTCAGAGCCATGAATTTGCTGCTTGGCTCTTAACTCACAGCCTTAATCATCTCAGAACAGTTTATAAAAACAGTAATAGAAGGACTAGGTCTAAGCCTGTACTTTCAAATTTTTAGTGTCAATAGAAGAAATTTATACCAATTAAAACCTTGATTTTGCATCAAAATAAATTCTGTACAAAAATAAGAAATTATGACTTCAGCTTAGTAAGAGTTAAAAGGATTTCCACCAAATGAGATTGTCTATGCAATCAATTCTAGCTATTCCTCCCTGTTCCAATATAACCATTTCTACATTCCCTAGAAAGACAATCTATAATAACCCTCTCCATGGCCAAAGCCCAGGGAACTGTGTTGATGACTCTTCATAACTTCTTCAAGATAATTATGGGTGTTGAGATATTATGAAGGGGGAGAAAGGTAGGGAAAATAGGATTGATTAGTCTCTGATGTCTGTGTCTTGACTAGATCCAGCTGAAAGCCCAGGACATCAGGAGTTCAAGCAGGTCAGTTGGTCAGATCAGTATGTCTGACAAGGCGATTCACCAAGGCTGTAATATACAAGTCTCAAAGCTAAATTTTAATAACATCGAGGGTTTTTTTTTTTTTCTTTCTTTTTTTGATTCTTTGTAATCTGGTTCCCTGGGGTTCTACCTCTATCAAATCTGATCTATATTACTCTGGAAGATATATAGACACTAAAAACCTTTTCTAAAAATGCAAAGACAAAACCTTCCTCCCAAAATAGCATATTCTTGAGCCAATAACCAGAAAAATCTTTTTGACCTCTCTCCCAGAGAAATAATATAGCCACAAAACTCAAAATCACACCCATTTTGAGAATTAAAACAATTCAAAACAAATGAAGTAAACTTATTAATATTATTTATTATCTGTACATAGCAGGCAATATTATCACTGCCTATGCTTAGGTCATGTCTATTTTGTCCAGCAAGTTAAAAACCCCAAGATTCCCACTCAGCCCACGTTAGGCATAATATGAGCATCCTGTGTTTGGTTAATCAATCTCTGTACTATCTACAGTTCAGCTCTCTGCCTGGGGTCACAGACATTAATAATTAATACCTGATCAAAGCAGGCAATGATTATCACTGCACTCTCGATTCTGGAGTCAGTGACTAATATTTTCTGTCCTAGTTCAAATTAAAACAATCCAAGACAAATGAAGTACACTAAAATACTATATGTGCCTATTCTTAGGCCTTGTCTATTTTGCCCAGCAGGATAAAAACATAAAGATCCCATGGAGCCCACATTAGACAGAATATGAATATTCTGTGGAGCATGTAAATCAATCTTTGTACCATCTACTGTTGGACTCTCTACCTTGAGAAGCCATTTTGTTATACCATTTATCTGTTCAGCTCTCTGCCTGGAGCCACAGACAATATTATTTATTATCTGTACACAGCAGGCAATACTATCACTGCCTCTCTACTCTGGAGTCAGTGACTAATTTTCCCTATCTTAGTTCTGAACCATAGGTGAAATTCCCCACGTGATTTGGACAGAATCTTTATATAAATCTCTCCTAAAAGCAAATAATCTCAGTTTTAAATTTACAGCTCAATCCCTCTGCACTAAAAAGTAGACAACTTCATTCTTTTTCTCTCTCAGAGCAGCCTGTAATTTCCTACAGTACGGGACTTCCAGGCGGCTTTGTTTTAACTCCTGTGCTTGAGTACACTTGACTCGTCTCATCACTGACTTAACAAAATAAAAAATAAAATAAAATAAAACTTTAACTCTCAGGCTAATAATCTTAAACTTCTAGTGGATTCTTGCCCAGCATGTTGGTTCACCAACTGTTGTGGGAAATATTAAAAAAGGTATCGACTGACTTCCCATGCTACCTCTGGCAACTGGGGACCACAGGGCTCTAACCAGTTGATCTCAACTTGGCCGTCTCTCTCTTGGCCAGAACTCCTGAGTCCCTTGATGGATCTCTGCTACCAGGCCCACACAATGACTGTCCACCCCTGATCAATCACCACGACACCCATCCACCCGGTAGAATCAAACCTCTTAAAGCTTATAATTAACCAATCAAATTTATGTATTAATAAATTCTAAATTTAAAAGATGCCAATACAACTTTATAACCAATTAACAATGATAAAAGATTTATCCCAATTATTCCAACCTTATGATGTCATAACTACCTGTGACTGGTTAAAGCCAGGCTGGCTCATGTCTGCTGCCATCTTCCTTTCTCCCCCCCTCTCTCTGATGCTCCCTGACCTGCAACTCTTAGCTCCACCTCCCTTTTCCCTGTCCAATTACAGGCCTCCTGCTGCCTTAATGTAATTGGACAGGGAAAATCCTGCAACAGAGGGGTGGTGTAGCTGGTCCTTACGTAGAACAATTTCCAATTTTCTGATAAACCTCCAGACTGTTTTCCAGAATGGTTGTACCAGCTTGCAATCCGACCAGCTATGGAAGAGTGTTTCTCTTTCTCCACAGCCTTACTGTCACCTGCTGTCACCTAAGTTTTTGATCTTAGCCTTCCTGATTGGTATATGGTAGAATCTCAGGATTGTTTTGATTTGCATTTCCCTGATGACTAAGGTTGTTAAACTTTTCTTTATGTGCTTCTCGGTCATTTCAAATTTCTCAGTTGAGAATTCTCTGTTTACCTCTTTACTTCATTTTTTTAAAATAGGGTTATTTGGTTCTATAGAATATAACTTCTGGAGTTCTTTGTACATTTTGGACATTAGCCCTCTATAGGATGGAAAGTTGGTAAAGATCTTTCCCCAGTCTGCAGGTTGCCATTTTGTCTTTTTTTTTATTATTATTATTTTCTTTATTTACATTTCAAATGCTATCCCGAAAGTTTCCCATACCCTTCCCCCCACCTCTGTTCCCCTACCCACCCACTCCCACTACTTGGCCCAGGCCTTGCCTTGTGCTAGGTCATATAGAGTTTGGAAGACCAAGGAGCCT
>NC_034600.1:16941996-16943307 GCF_900095145.1 Mus pahari
GGATCAGCCTGGGGACTGCAGCCAGGTGAACACCCCTCCTTGGGCGGGACAGGTGCCGGACGACTGCCATTTTGTCTTATTGAGAGTGTCTTTTCCTTACAGGATCTTTGCAATTTTATGGGGTCCCATTTGTCAATTCTTCATCTCAGAGCATTCTCTTCAGGAATTTTTCCCCCTGTGCCGATGTGTCTCATTTTCTCTTCTATTACATTCATTGTATCTGGTTTTATGTGGAGGTCCTTGATCCACTTGGACTTGTGCTTTGTATAATGAGATAAGAATGAGTCAACTGGCATTCTTCTATTCTTCTACATGCTGGCTGCCAGTTGAACTGGCACCATTTGTTGAAAATACTGTCTTTTTCCCCCACTGTATAGTTTTGGCTCCTTTGTCAAGTATCAAATGACCAAAGATATGTAGGTTCATTTCTGGGTCTTCAGTTCTATTCCATTGATCTACCTGCCTGTCTCTGTACCAATACTATGCATTATTATTTTTTCTTATCATTATTGCACTATAGTATAGCTTGAGGTCAGTGATGGTGATTCCTCCAGAAGTTCTTTTATTGTTGATAATGGTTTGTGGTAGCTTGGGGTTTTTGTTATTCCAGATATATCTGAGAATTGCTCTTTCTATCTCTGTGAAGAATTGAGTTGGAAGTTTGATGGGGATTACATTGAATCTGTAGATTGCATTTAGTAAGATGACTATTTTTACTGTGTTAACCTTGCCAATCCATTGATCTTTCCATCTTCTGAGAACTTCTTTGATTTCTTTCTTCAGAGATTTGAAGTTCTTATCATACAGATCTTTCACCTGTTAGAGTCACACCAAGATATTTCATTTTATTTGTGACTACTGTGAATGGTGTCATTTCCCTAATTTCTTTCTTAGCCTGTTTATCCTTTGAGTAGAAGAAAGATACTGATTTGTTTGAGTTAATTTTGTATCCAGTCACTTTGCTGAAGTTGTTTATGCACTGTAGGACTTCTCACATGGATTTTTTTTTTTTGCGTCACATATGTATATTGTCATATCATCTGCAAATAGTGATAGGAGTTCTTCCTTTCCAATTTGTAACCCTTTGATCTCCTTTTGTTACCTCATTGTTAGAAATTCGAGTACTATATTGAATATATAGGGGGATAGTGAGCAGCCTTGTCTTTTCCCTAATTTTAGTGAGATTGCTTAAAGTTTCTCTCTATTTAGTTTGATGTTGGCTATTGGCTTGCTGTATATTGCTTTTATTATATTTAGGTATGGACCTTGAATTCCTGATCTCTCCAATACTTTTATCATGAATGGGTGTTG
>NC_034600.1:16943772-16967765 GCF_900095145.1 Mus pahari
TTTTTTTTTTTTTTTTTTTTTTTTTTTTTGGTCAGGAGTCTATTAATAACTGCTTCTGTGTCCTTGGGGGTTATGGGAGTGTTTAGATGGTTTATTGGATCCTGCCTTAACTTTGGTACCTGGTATCTGTCTAGAAAAATCATCCATTTCATCTCAATTTTCCAGTTTTGTTAAGAATAGGCGTTTGTAGTAGGATCTGATAATTTTTTGAATTTCTTCATTTTCTGTTATTATGTCACCATTTTCCTTTCTTATTTTGTTAATTTGGATACTGTCTTTGTTCCCTCTGGTTAGTGTGGCAAAAGGTTTATCTATCATGTTGATTTTCTCAACCAGCTTCTGGTTTGGTTGGTTCTTTGTATAGTTCTCCGTGATTCTACTTGGTTGATTTCAGCCCTGAGTTTGATTATTTTCTACCTTCTACTTCTCTTGGGTTTATTTTCTTGTCTTTGTTCTAGAGCTTTCTGATATGTTGTTAAGCTGCTAAGTGTATGCTGTATAAATTTCTTTATGGAAGCGCTCAGAGCAATGAGTTTTCCTCTTAGCACTGCTTTCTTTGTGTCCCATAAGTTTGGGTATGTGTGCCTTCATTCTTGTCAAATTCTTAAACATTTTTAATTTCTCTCTGTCCAAGTTAACATTTTTATGTCTCCCCAGTCCAAGTTATCATTGAATAGAGAGTTGTTCAGTTCCTATGTGTATGTGGGTTTTCTTTTCTTTTTGTTGTTGTTGAAGACCAGCCTTAGTTTGTGGTGATCTGATAGGATGCATGGATTATTTCAATCTTCTTTTATTGGGTGAGGCTTGTTTTGTGTCAGATTATATGGTCAATTTTGGAGACAGTACCATGAGGTGCTGAGAAGAATGTATATTCTTTTGTCTTAGGGTGAAATCTTTTGTACATGTCTGTTAAGTCCATTTGGTTGAAAACTTCTGTTAATTTCACTGTGTCTCTAGTTTCTGTTTCCGTGATCTGTCCATTGTTGAAAGTGGGGGATCATGTCTCCAACTATTATTGTGCGAGGTTCAGTGTGTGCTTTGAGCTTCAGTAATGCTTCTTTTATAAATGCGGGTACCCTTGCATTTCTGGTATAGATGTTCAGAATTGAGAATTCATCTTGGTGGATTTTTCTGTTGATGAGTATGTATTGTACTTTCCCATCTTTTTTGATAACTTTTCATTGAAATTCTATTTTATTGTATATTAGAATGACTACTATAGCTTGTTTCTAAAAGTTTTTTTTTCCACTTTTTGTTTGTTTGTTTGTTTGTTTCGAGACAGGGCTTCTCTGTATAGCCCTGGCTTTCCAGAAACTCACTTTGTAGACCAGGATGGCCTCAAACTCAGAAATCCACCTGCCTCTGCCTCCCAAGTGCTGGGATTAAAGGTGTGCGCCATCACTGCCCAGCTTTTTTTCCCATTCTTTTACTTTGAGGTAGTGTCTGTCTTTGTTACTAATGTGTGTTTTCTGTATGTAGCAAATGCTGGGTCCTGCTTATGTATCCATCCTTTTAGTGTATGTCTTTTTATTGGGGAATTGAATCCACTGATTTTGAAAGATATTAAGGACCAATGATTGTTGCTTCCTGTTATTTTTGTTGTTACAGGTGGAATTATTCTTGTGTAGTTCTATTTTGGGTTTGTTGTGAGATTAGTTTCTTGCTTTCTTTTGGGTGTAGTTTCCCTCCTTGTGTTGTAATTTTCNATCTATTATCCTCTGTAGGGCTGGATTGGTGGAAAGATATTGTTTAAATTTGGTTTTGTCATGGAATGTCTTGGTTTCTCCCTCTATGGTAATGAGAGTTTTGCTCAGTATATTAGCCTGGGCTAGCATTTTTGTTATCTTAGGGTCTGTATGACATCTGCCCAAGGTCTTCTGGCTTTTAGAATCTCTGTTGAGAAGTCTGATATAACTTTGATGGTTCTCCCTTTATGTTACTCAAACTTTTCCCTTTACTTCTTTTAATATTCTTTCTTTGTTCTGTGGATTTGGTGTTTTAATTATTATGTGATGGGAAGAATCTTTTCTGCTCTCATCTGTTTAGTGTTCGGCAGGCTTCTTGTATGTTTATGGGCATTTCTTTCTTTAGGTTAGGGAAGTTTTCTTCTAAAATCTTGTTGAAGATATTTGCTGGCCCTATGATTTGGGAATCTTGACTCTCTTCTATACCTATTATTCTTAGGTTCAGTCTTCTCATTGTGTCCTGGATTTCTTGATTATTTTGAGTTAGGAGCTTTTTGCTTTTTATATTTTCTTTGATTGTTGTGTCCATGTCTTCTATGTTATATTCTGCACCCAAGATTCTTTCTTCTATCTCTTGTATTCTGTTGGTGATTCTTGTATCTATGACTCCTGATCTCTTTCCTTGGTTTTCTATCTCCAGGATTGTCTTCCTTTTTGACTTCTTTATTGTTTCTATTTCCATTTTTAGATCCTGGATAGTTTTCTTCAATTTCTTCACTGGTTTGGTTTTGTTTTCCTGTATTTCTTTAAGGAATTTATGTGTTTCCTCTTTAGGGGCTTCTACCTGTTACCTGTGTTCTTCTGTATTTCTTTAAGGGAGTTATTTATGTCCTTCTTAAAGTCCTCTCTCATCATCATGAGATGTGATGTTAAATCACAATCTTGCTTTTCCCATGTGTTAGTGTATCTAGAGCTTGCTGTGGTGGGAGAACAGGGTTCTGATGAGCTAAATAGTCTTGGTTTTTGTTGCTTATATTCTTGTGCTTACCTCTTACCATCTGGTTATCTCTGGTGTTAGCTGGTCTTGCTGTCTGTGACTGTAGCTTGTCCTTCCTGTGAGCCTGTGAACATGTGAGTCTATAAGCCTGTGAGCCTGTGATTTTAGATTTGTCAGCACTCCCAGGAGACCAACTCTCTCCTGTTGGCATTTGGGTATGGAGTACTATGGTATAGGGTTAGCTCCCGGGTGCAGATGGAAACCAGTATCATGAACTGCATTTTCATTATCAATTCTTTAGTGCACGAATTTTGGTTCATTCTGTTTCCTAGCTACCCTGAAGAGATAAACAATGAACATGGCAGAGCAAATATTTGTGGAGTAGGATGTCCAGTCCTTTGGGCATATGCCAAAGTATAGTCCACCTGGGTTATATGGTAGATATATTTGTAGCTTTTTGAATACTCTCTAAACTGATTTTAATAGTAACTTCACTTGTTTGTACCCTCACCAACAGTGTGTAAGAGTTCTTTTTAAACTAACACTCACTCTGTCAATTGTTTTCAGCTGTCCTGTTAGTCTTTGCCATTTTACTGTTATAAGATGAAATTTCAAGCTTGTTTTGGTTTGTGTTTCCCCAGTTAGCTAGGAGTGATAAACATTTTGGGGAGTATTTCTTAAACCATTCTGTTATGAGTTCAGTCCACTAGGCTGAGTGTCTTTGCCAGTCTTCAGTCTGCATTGGAATACTGATGAAGCAGGTTCTAATAGCATCAAAGTAATACTTCAGCAGTAAGATAGAAGAACTTGCAGTCAAGGATGAAAGCAAGTAGACAAAAGAAAAAAGTTTCCCTCTCTCATGCCAGTTTATGTAGGCTGTCATCAGAAGGTATAGCCCAAGTTAAAGGTGGGGTTTTTTTTGTTTGTTTTTTGTTTTTTGTTTTTACCTCATCTGATGCACATTTATAAGGGCCTTCTCACCCCTTAACACACATTAATTTAAATGATTATTTGGTGGTCATTTTATATTTCCATATAATTTAAACTGAAAATAATGTTTAATCTTTTATATAAGTAAGTTTCTATTCATATAGAAGATGATGATGACAGATTTTATAGGATATAAATTTTATTGTTGTAATTTCATTATAATCTAATGGTAATATCTTAAAGGTCACATCAAATCAATTATAGAGGCATATCAAATTTTCCATTAGTAATTTGCATTCATCACATCATTTTCATATAAAAAAGAATGAAGCAATGGAACAAAAGCATAGTGAATTCTGATTCTTCCTTGTTTCCTCTAAATTTAATGATCTGCTAGAAGATAAGAAGGCTCTTCTTGTATTCTATCCCTAGAGATAAGCACAACACCCAAGAGAAAATAATTACTTAATCAATAAACTTAGGTACATGGTGAAATTAAAAGTTCTGTGCACGGACTGTGTGAGAAATTATGAAATTCTTGGTTCAATAAGTCAGCCAATTAAACTGGATTTTTTCATTTTGGAACAAAACTTTTGATTTTTTGTTTTGTTCCTTCGGTGTTTTGTTTGTTTTGTTTTGTGTTTGCATCTATTTACTGACCTTCCAAAATAGTTGCTAAGCTTATCATGGTTAAGCTTAATAGAGAGAAATATAATACACAGTTACTTAATCAAGCATCACAGTCACAGAGTGCTGGCTACCATTTCACATATTTCAAAAGTGACTAGCACTTCACCCACAATTGCCTTGGACACTGTCCATTATTTTGTCTTCTTGTTTTCTCCTAATTCTCAGCTCAAGTATGTCCAAATGACTAGAATTCTAGGGGACTTCTGTCTTAGTTAGGGTTTTACTGCTGTGAACAGACACCATGAACAGGGCAACTCTTATAAGGATATTTAATTGGGACTGGCTTATAGGTTAAGAGGTTCAGTCCATTATCATCAATGTAGGAACATGGCAGCATCCAGGCAGGCATGGTGCAGGAGGAGGTGGGAGTTCTACATCTTCATCTGAGGCCTGCGAGCAGAGTGCTAGCATCCAGGCAGCTAGGATGAGGATATTAAAGCTCACCCAACAATGACACACTTCCTCCAACAGGACCATGCCAATAGTGCCACTTCCTGGGATGAGCATGCACAAACCATCAAAACTTTTCAGAATTTTAAGAAAAAGAAGACAAAGAATGAGAGCAAACTCCTTAAGCCACTGAACCTGCAGCTGCCCATTTCTGTACTTCTTGCTATGAGAGAAGCACAAGTCCTTATGTATTAAAGTCAATGTGTAATCATGTGTTAGTATTTATGTCAGTCATGCTGTTAGCAGATATAATAGTCTACTACAACATATCTTCCTAGGTGTTTTGGGATAGCTTTGTTGGCTATGTTGCTACATTCCCTTAGCATGTTAGCCACCATAACACTATTAATTGGCCAAAGCCTGGGATTCTGCAGTTTACTAATTCCAGTTTTCCTTAATATAAATCTTGGATCACCTTCAAAATAAATGGCCATAGAATTAGACATATTTAAGCTGTAGATACTTACCTCCCTTTATGCAGATTTTTATAAAGTATTTCTGGTGTTGTTTTACCTTCTGTAGGGATCTAATAAGACAGTCTCTGCCTCCAGAAATTTGCAATCCAATTCCAAATTTCAAACACTAAAATAGAATCTAGGGGCTTAGAAAGAAATAAGGGCTTCTGTGTGAGGTCAGGGCAAAATAAATTCTATATGATTAGTAGAGAGATAAGGGTGTGTAGTTTCATAACTTTACATTTTATGCTAGAAGGGAAAAGAAAAGCATTTCCATATTCTATGAAAATTTATGATGGTAGCAGGGGCTGCAGTGATATGGTTAGAAAAGCAGTAATTATTGGCATGTTTATAAGCTCAAGAACAGAGTGTTTGGTAATCAAAGTCAAAACATGTATATTCAAAGTAACCAGAAATGTTGAGAGCTAAACTATTCTGAGTAAAATTTTTATGAATGACAAACAAATGAAGAAGTGAGACTTCAATCTAAACTGCCACGTCTCCAAAGTCTGACATACAAACAACCTTACATCCTGATCACAGGGCACTGATGTTAGGCAATATCAGAACTGGGAAACAGCAAGTGGTAGGAACACTGGATTGATTCACTTTGTTTATGTTTAAAACTTCTATAGATGATAAAATAGTAGATAAAATCTTAAAATAGTACCTGGCACTGTATTTCCAAAATATGCTCAACTTACTATGGATGAAGTTATTAGATGTTTATACACAACTTAGTACATGTAGACTAGGAGCATGAAATCCAATAGAAGGATCACAGTCTCCTGAGTAGGCATTAATATCAGTCTTAAATGACTCTGCTGAACACTAACCCACACACACATACCAAAGTCAATGTTATCTCCCTCTGTTCTTTCTCATTTTTCTGTTCTCTTATCAAGTCTAAAATTCCCCATTCATCATTGTGTAGTGTAGGTTTCACCTCAATACCTTCACAACCTCACATCGCTATAACTGACAGAGGTAGAGGTGTCCATACAAGAATTACCAGCAGGGATGAGTAAACAGGCTTCTTCCCACCAGCCATAACTGGGATTGATTTCTTAAAAGGGGGGTTTGGCTTGGTGAACAGGATGTTATGCTTCTGACCTTGTAGCAAGCTTGATTTTTTTTTGGGGGGGGAGGTAGGTAATTTGTAGATTTCTCACAGGATGCAACTCTCTCAGCAGTGTCAAAGAATCAAGAAAACTGCATAGCATCATCAACATCTCATTTATCTTTAATTCTCATCTATTGGTAATATTCATAAAACATAGCTATATTTATTTTGTTCTTGCTGTTCCTCAATAGGTAAGTACCAATATACATAATTTTCTCTCTTTTTAATTTTTTTTCTTCAGACTACACTAATTGTAAGAAAATAACAGCTATTTCATGCCAAAAAGAATGGAAGGGATTTTGACCGTCTTCTAAGTCTGATAAGTTCCTAAAATATCATATATTTGAAATTGCTTTAGCTGATCCCCAATCAATCACACCCAGGCAGATAGAAATCACTAGCCTTGAAAAGTATAATCTTGTTCTGTGTTGTAATGGATATTTTGTTCATGATTCTGATAATGAGTTCTTCTTAAAGGCATCACAGATCCAGCCACAAGTCACTGGCTGTCAAAAAGTGGCAGATTGATCCTCTGATATAATGTCACCATATGAATGTCATCTTTGAACACAGGATACTATGTAAATTATAGAGCTCACACCTAAGGGGGCAATATCATTAATTGGAAAATGTCTTAGAAACTGTCACAAATGTGTTTTAGCAAGAGAGTATCTACTTACATTTGGACAAGAATAATTTTTCTGATAAGAAGAAAAAAATAATGTGAATTTTCTATCAAGACTAAATAAACTGGAAAGAACTTACTTTGTATGTTATAAGTTTTCTGCTGGTCTAGCTGTAGAAGAGATGCTGCTGCTCTGAAAGTTTCTCCATTTTAGTAAAGTCTTTAAAAATAAAGTCCTTTAACTTAATCCTGCAGCATGCCTTTATCCTTATATTGATTTACTTAAAGATAAAAATGTCCTCTCACAAAAATATCTTAAGGTCTCCCCACCACAGAAGGAGGAAGGAGTTTTGTTCTCTGTAGGCTTCCTTCCAGTTGGACTCACCAGCATGTCTGTTCTGAATGACAGACAGTTGCTGTCCTATAGTAATAATTCTCATTAAGATACTTACTCTCAGATTGCTTAGCTCATCATTATTTCCAAAAGGGGAGTACTGGAGAAGTATCCTAAAAGCAAAATTTAAGTTAAGACACAGAGAAATAGGAAGGAAGGCTGACGGCCTCTTCATTCTCTGACAGAGCAGCCAAGCATACTCTTGGGGTCAGTACCAGTTGTTGCTTTGGTAAGAGCCTACCGAATATCCCTGGCCAATCATTCCCAAATGCCATGCTTTGGATTTACCAATTAGAATTCAGAAAACAGTCTTTTTCTTCTGCCAAAGAAATCTGGTGATGTGGTGGTGTCTAACTGGAAAATCAATCTTGTGTGGATTGCTAAATAACACATGGTTTGTATGTTTAACATTGTGGAGCCGGGCAGTGGTGGCACACGCCTTTAATCCCAACACTCGGGAGGCAAAGGCAGGCAGATTTATGAGTTTGAGGCCAGCCTGGTCTACAAAGTGAGTTCAGGACAGCCAGGGCTATACAGAGAAACCCTGTCTCAAAAAACCAAAAAAAAAAAAAAAATTGTGGAAATACTACTAAAAATTCACACACATTCTCACTTAAGAACATGCAAAAATAAAATATAGCTCAGGTACAACAGTTTCTGTGTGATCATTTATCATCTCTGATTTTGTCTTCCAGAAAGGTGATTGCCAGTGGAGTACTGCCCAGTGCTCCAGAAGGACATTGAAAACAAATGGAAAAGATGGAGTTGAAATCTCTTGAGCTTTATCACACGTGAAGCCCTGGCTGGCAGCAAACACTGTTTGTCCTTCCACTCCAGTTTCAATGCTCCCTGAAATTCAAGGTCTCAGACCACAATATCTAGTTTAAGACAAAAGAGAACTCAGAACATTTATTCAAAACGAAACTGAATATATCAATTTACGGCTTTGCTAACTGAGCAAATACCTTTCACTGCTTGCAACATTCCTAGAACAGTGCTAGAAGGCAAGATGTACAACAGATACTACAGAGTTGAAAATCAGAAACCCAAAAAACAGAAAAGAGTTTGAGCAGGGGAAAATTTCAGTAGGTAAACAGCTGCAATAAGAATAAGCACTGGGCTCTTAGTTACCCCTTCAGAACTGGACCTCTATTGCTAAAGCTATACAAGGTCTTCCTTGTAGGCTTTCTTCAACACACATCCCTTACCCTTCTTTGTTCTTGCCATGAGTGCCATCCTTTAAAAAAAATAGATAATTTTCTTTCTTTACATTTCAAATGTTATCCCCTTTCCTGGTTTCCCCTCTGAAAACTCCCTATCCTCTCCTCCCTCCCACTGATTACCAACCTACCCAATCTTGCTTCCTGGTCCTGGTATTCCCCTATTTTGGGGCATAGAACACTGATGGGACCAAGTGCCTCTCTTCACATTGCTACATATGCTACTAGAGCCATGAGTCCCACCATGTGTTTTCTTTGGTTGGTGGTTTAGTCCCTGGGAGCTCTGGGAGTTACTGGTTAGTTCATATTGTTGTTCCTTCTATGGGGCTGCAAAACTCTTCAGCTCCTTGGGTCCTTTCTCTAGCTCCTTCATTGGGCACCCTGTGCTCTGTCCAATGGATGGTTGTGAGCATCCACTTCTGTATTTGTCAGGCACTGGCAGAGCCTCTCAGGAGACATCTATATTTGGCTCCTGTCAGCAAGCATTTGTTGGCATCCACAAGAGTGTCTGGGTTTGGTGGTTGTATATGGGATGGATCCCCAAGTAGGGCAGTCTCTGTATGGTCTTGTCTTCAGTATCTGCTCCACACTTTGGCTCTGTAACTCCTTCCATGGGTATTTTGTTCCCTTCTAAGAAGGATCGAAGTATCCACACTTTGGTCTTCTTTAGAAGCTTGGAATACCCGAGATAGAAATCGAAAAACACATGAATGCCATCCTATCTTTCACTCCATAGATCTCCTGTTTAGTTATAAAATCAAAGAAGGCAGGCATTTTGTTGTTGTTTTTGTTTTTCTTGAGACAGATCTATATAGCTGCATCTGGCATGATGTTCACTGTGGTACAGGCTGGCTTCAAACACGTAACAATATCTCAGTTTCCTGTCTCTGCTTAACAGAAGAATTATTTTTCTTTCATTTTCTCCATTATTATTCAAAACCTTAATATGCTTGAAACTGTGAGAAGAAAATACAACATAAATCTTCAACTAACACTGGATTGTAGAAACAAAGTAAATATAAAGTGTAATTGACAGATCATAAGAACCATTGCAAGGTTTATTATATAGAAAGTAAAGTTTCTACAACTAGGATTCCATTCATTGATATGAGATTACATTCCCACTGACAAAGAAACAAAGTGAACAAAATTAGAAAGGGGAGCATACAGGGCTTGTTTAAGTGCTGAGCTAGTTTCTAAGGAAGGCAGGAAGAGTACAGAATAGCAGTGATGGGCCACTTGAAGAGATCCCCATGATGTGCTAAGATGGTTGTGATGACATTATAATGCTGATTGTTAGCATCTTTAGATCACATGTGAGATTGTTTCCTTGTTTCATAGGTAGAAGCAGCACTTCTTAAACAATCAAACAAGTATGAAGACCCTTTCTACAAAAAATACAGTCAGAATTCTTCATGTTGTTTATGTTGGCTAGCACCAGATTAATTTACATTTACATTTACATTAATTTACATTTCCTATGATGAAAAATAATTTGGAGTTCACTTGTACTTTTTTAAAAAAAATGTATGTATATGAGTACACTATGGTTGTAAGCCATCATGTGGTTGCTGGGAATTTGAAATGAGGACCTCTGCTTGCTCTGGCTAGCTCTGCTTGCTCCGATTGACCCATCACTTCTACTTCTTGACATGTTGGATCAGTCCTGGAGTAAATGAAACTTGTGTTAGCTAGCAGCCATAGAAATTATTTAATATTTCATAGATTTAATTTTTCAGGAACTATAGACCTTGTTTTCTGAGACAAAGTTTCCAACTGGCCTGGAACTTACTGAGTAGGTTGGATTGTGTGGCCATCAAGCCCCAGACATCCACTTGATTCTATCTCTCCAGCACTGAGATACAAGTGTACACCACTGCCGCCAGCTTTTTATGTGGGTTGTAAGAAATAAACCCAGACTCTCATGCTTGAGAACAGCAAGCACTTTAGTGACTGAGCCATCTCTATATCCCTGATATATTTCTTTTTACTTTTTACTGTTCATCCTCTTCCCCAACTATAAATGTTGCTTTTATTTTCTCAGATAAAGTGATGAGATAAGTGCTGTACCCAAGCTTTATTAATTCACAGCTTGGGTTGAGCACAATGTTTCTATCTAACTATCCCTAGGCCTAGGCCTGGAAACTTCGAACAATCTATACAATCTAATCTGCAGATATGGACCTTGAAGGCTTCAGCTTCAGCCTCCATCTGCTAACACAGGCCTAGAATGTTTCAGACTCTGAGACTTCCTGCTGAATAATCTCAATCTTTCCCATTCTTTCTGAACTCTGGATGACTGGTTCAACTAGCTCAAAGTCCTCTCCAAGCTGACTGATTCAAATCTGCTTCTTTTGTCTTCTGACTGAATTGCTCTGTTTGAAAATCTGGCTCTGAACTCCACAAACTGAATATTATCTCCCTGTGCTGCTCTTAAGAAGCCTCTCTCTTCTATCTGTTCTTGTGAGAGATGGGGGTGTCCTACCTCTGACTCATTCTGTTAAATATTTCTTTGATTTGTCACTTTGCCACTTAATTAGATGTCATTGCTTGGGATTAAAGGTATGTTCTAAAAGCATGCATGTCTTCCAGCCAGAGGGATCAAAGGTGTGTACTAAGGGTAGGGCAAGTCTGAATTCTAGCCAGATCATACTGTAATCCAGGGTGAGTTTGAATTCCAAGACCTAGAAGGTCTATGGAAGCCATCCCTTATCAAAGCAGCTATGTTGCTGGATTAAAATGCCTCTGTACCTCATGACTTTTCCCATCACTCTTGCCCTTCTCCTGCTGTTGCACTTCTGCCTGGTAAATCCACTTCTGCCCTCCTGTCACATGTATTCCATTATGCTCTCCCTTTTCATCCTCATCCCTCACTTAAAATCTCTTCCTCCTCTTTCACAATACATTTCTACTTGCCTCCCCTAACAATGACTTAAGTCCAGAATCTGCTTTATGAGATGAGGCATGTGTTTTGGTTACTGTTCTATTGCTGTGAAGAGACAGCATGATTAAGGCAACTTATAGAAGAAAGCATTTAATTGGAGGCTTGCTTCCAGTTTCAGAAGGTTAGTCCATGACAATCATGGTGGAAAGCATGAACACAGGCATGGTGAATCTGGAGTGTTAGCTGAGAGCTTACATCTAATCCACAAGATGGAGGCAGAGAGGGAGAGAGAGAGAGAGAGAGAGAGAGAGAGAGAGAGAGAGAGAGAGAGAGAGAGAGCCTGTCCTTGAAACCTCAGAGCCTACACCTCCTCTAACAAGACTGCCCTTTTTAATACTTTTTAACAGTTCACAAACTAAGAATGAGACATACAAATATAGGTAGGAGTCTACAGGAGACATTCTTATTCAAGCCATCACATTTTTCTTCCCACTTATAGCCATATCATAAAGTAAAATCATTCAGTTCAATTTGAATGTTCAGTGTCCACACTGTTTCAAAACCCACATCTCTTCTGAGACTCCAGTCAATCTCTTAACTGTAACCTCCTATAAAAGCAAACAGCAGATTACATACTTCTAACATACATTGACACAGAATATACATCACCATCCATGAAGATATGGGATATTTTGAAGAAGTACTGGACCAAAACTAAGTGAAATTTTGGAAGCAAGATTCAAACCCAGCAGAGAAACTCTAAATCCTGATTTAGATGGATATTCAGATCTTCTACTCTTTACAACTTGTTGACTGAACCTTCTCTTCCCACACCAAATCCCTCTTATTTGGAGCTCTCCTTGGCAGGCATCCCATACCTGTGCCGTCTCCAACATTTTGGAATCCCCAATACAATCTAGGTTTCACTTTCACAACTTCACATGATGACCTCTCCAAGCCTCCATACAGGGACTCCCTTGCCACAACCTGGCCTCAGTAGCTTTTCTTAATCATGGAGGAAGACTCCACAGCTCCTTTACTCCTGCGTCATCCTTTATACACCCAGAACCACAAGATTAAAGCTGCCAACTACTCCTGCTTGTTTGGGATGGCCCCATCCTTGAATTATATTTGTATAAGCTTTGGCATGTAGATAGTTTCCTTTGTGGCATAACGTTTCTTTTTTTTATAAACTACAGGATCAGTCTTTCCCTAAGGGTATACCACTATGTGGTTTCCATTTTTGCTTCTTCTGTTTGGATGCCCAGGATGTCCTCGCCAAGTGGAGAAGGATGGAGCAGAGCTGAGTTCTAGTTCTGCAGTTCATGTCTTCCCTTGGGGTGTCTGAAACCCAATGCACACTGGGTAGGAAAGAATGAAGTGAAGTCCAAAATGGATGGGTGATCAGGATCCTGTTCCAGCAGTGAATACTGGGGTTAGGAAGTCTTCTTGGAAGATTTCAGTGTTACAGCTCTTTTAAAAACAGCTCTCTTGGATGATAGTCAATGAAATAGCTTGTGCACTTTATTGGGATGAACAAGGACTGTATAAACTTTGGAGAGTGAGGAGGGGTTTTTCTTAGGGTAAAGTTTCATTGACTGGGGCTTAAGGTTCCTGGGATACCTCATTTGCTTGGAGAGGTCTTTCAGGAAGTTGAACCTATAATTTCACCAAATATGCCAAGACATTCCTTAGGTAGAGTGTGGAGTTTGGGGATCCCCAGATAAGGTAGAGAAAAGGAAATCCTGTTAAGAAAGGGATCCTCTATTTTGTGTCATGCTCAGGGGAGCTATCAGGACATGGTAAACTTTGACCTTAAGTAGCAGAGTTTCCTATCACCAGTCTTTATTCCACTTCTCTGTAAGCCTTTCCTTAAGATAAACTTATTTCTCTAAGCATTAATATCTTGGTGCTCCTTTTATTCACAAAACTGCATTTTGTATTTTTTGCCCCTCTTGTTCTTGGTCATTGTAAATATGCATAAGAGCGATCACCAATAACTATGTGATATAGCCAACGCTAGAATGTCTTGAAATTTCATCAATATTGATCTAAAACTCTTGAATTTAGTCACAGAAGATTTTTTTACCCAAACAGAATATAGACAAATTTATAAGCAAAATATCACAAGAATGGTTTCTTGAACAGTTCCTATTGTTCATTTATAAAACCTCTTGAGCTGGGCTTCCACAATCAATATTACTCTGAGTCCTCCAAGCTCCTACTAGAACAGTCCATTAATCACTGCTTATAGCATTCAACTGTGTTTTTACCTAATCTAAAGTACCAAAGACCAAAAAAGATACATTGTTAGACCTCCAACCCCCTGTACTCCATACTGAAAGCTATTGAAAAAGAAAATTACCCATTCAATAACCCAGGTGCCTAACTTATCCAATTATAAATCATCACTAAATAAGCCTTCAACAATGTCTCATGCTTTGTGTTTAAGTCATGACATGGCCAACCTGTACTGTATTACAGACAGCTGTGAGCTGTTGGTACTGGGAACTTAACCCAGGTCTTCTGTTGAAGCACCCAGTTCTCGGAGTTACTGAATCGTTTCTCCAGTCTTATTATTCTCTTCTTAAATGAATTTTAAAACCCATGTTCTTACTTAGATTAGAAAAACAAGAAAAATGACCTTTTGGTAGTTTTAGAATTAAAAACCTGATTACTTTAAGGACATTGCTTATAGATGATCATACCTACATAAATATGTGCATGTCTGCATAGTCTGACATGGTCGTTAAACAAATGTTAAGTACCAGACACTGTGCTCATTTCTAGAGAGGCAGTGATCAAAGCACAATGTCTTTTCTCTTTCCTCTTTGATCTTTCATTTTCATTTTATAAAGGTAAAACAAGAACACCACAGTAGCACGAACAGCTCTGGCAATGGCTAAGGAGAGAAAGACAAAATCCAGCCCCCACCCCACTTGGAGGAACAGGCAACTCATAAGTTTTTCAAAGACAGTGAAAGAATTGTATAAATATGACAATATTTCCACACATATCTAAAGGCAGATGTTTAAATATAGGAAAATGTCAGTTAATGGTATATGTGAAATACAAAATTAGTAAACATAAGTGTATTTCAAGAGTTATACTTGTATACTTTATATATCATAGAATTCTCAGATGTGCTTACTGTTTACTTTGTTTAAATTGCTAAAATTTAAGCAGAGAATATAGTTGTACCAAAACTGGGATGTTGGACATTCACTTTGGCATTTACCAGCTGGATGACTATTGTCAGAACAAGGTATCTGTACAAACAGGATATGGTTAGGGTGGAATATATGCTTGAGACATGCATCTAAGTGGAAATGGAAAGAACAAACAGCATGGTAAGCCATTTTAGACCTTAAAAATAAGGTTGAGAGCAAAAAATGTAGGACTACTTCATTCATTATCCAAGGTCATGTGTATTACACAGTACATGCTAGATTCAATAGGAAAGAAAATGGATATCTCCCCAGGACAAATTTGATCCTAATGGTGTAGACTGAGAACGAAAGGCTTTGGAGGCCATTACATCCAGAAGATTACAAAATAATGGTGGAGAATGCATGAAAACTGAGAGGAGATGACTCATGGTGAGATCTGGAGATCCTAACCTTTCAAGGCACATGCTGGTAGGAAGGGACCTCACAACATCTTTGAAAGGGGACAAGTGGAGAAAGAGAAGGAAAGTCAGAAAAGCCTGGTGTCACAGACATCAAAGTGGTGGGAATTTGGTGAAGCGAGTTAGGCTATGGTTGGTGTCAGAAAAGTCAGGACAAGACTGGAAGGCACCTAGTGGCTGAGCAATTATCAGGTTATTAATGACCTGACAGTAGATGGAGGCTCAGAGAACTAAAGTGAGACAGAAAGGTGTCCATGCAAGAAGATAGGATAGCAATTGTGAAAATAAAAAATGTTGAGGTAAAAAAGTCTTGTTAAGAAATATCAGATTAAGAATGAAATAATAACTTCACATGGGTCTTGAAGAACTGGAACAGGGGCTATCCCAAAAGCTGTTGCCTGTATGTGGGATATGTTCTACTAACTTGCCTGCTTTGTCTGGCCTCAGAGGGAGAGGAAGTGCCTAGCCTCAGAGACTTGATGTATCAGGGTTCCCTACCCATTCAGAGGAGAAGGGGAGGGGGGATGGAGGAAGAATTGTGGGAGGTGGTGACTGTGAGGGGGACAGTGAGAAGGATGTAAAGTGAAAAAGTAAAAAAAAAATTAAATAAAAAAGAATGAACTAATAAGATCATCAAAATACAGAATAGAAAGTAGATAATTTATGTGACAACATTCCTAAATAATTTGTAGAAAGTGGAACCAGGGTGAAGGGTGGTAGACTTGAGTTTATAGTTAATGATTTCTTCTCCAGAAACCTGAGAGATGAAGCTGTCTAAGTTTGAATACACTGGTGTCTAGGGGAAACAGGAGATTAGAAGTACATTCTCCTTGTAGCTCTGTTTCTTTGTACAGGGACCAACATGTCTGAGGACTTATGATTAAGGTCTTCTTGAGAATGGTGGGCTTGTAAATTGAGCCCTGGAGAGGGAATTACCTCAATACCTACCACAGGACCAGCAGATGACTTTGAGTTCTTATCCAAAGTAAGAGATCAGCATCATGGTACTCCATTCCTTTCACCCTTTAGATTTTCTCTAGAATGCTTAAGGAGTTGAGGAAATCTGTAATTGAGTATTGCCTTAGTCAGGGTTTCTATTCCTGCACAAAACATCATGACCAAGAAACAAGTTGGGGAAGACATGATTTATTCAGCTTATACTTCCACATTGCTGTTCATCACTAAAGGAAGTCAGGACTGGAACTCACACAGGGTAGGAACCTGGAGGCAGGAACTAATGCAAAAGCCACGGAGAGATGCTGCTTACTGGGTTGTTTTCCCTGACTTGCTCAGATTCCTTTCTTATAGAACCCAGGACTACCAGCCCAGGGGTGGCACCACCCTCAGTGAGTCTTCCCATCCTTGATCACTAATTGGGAAAATGCCTTGCAGCTAGATGTCATGGAGGCATTTCCTCAAGGGAGACTTGTTTCTCATTGACAATTCCAGCTTGTGTCAAGTTGACATACAAAACCAGTCAGTACAAGTATAACACTCTAGGTTGAGGGCAGGTAGGTTGCAGGACTAAGGGGTAATGAGTTTTAATATAAAATGAAATGAGTTGTTAGAGCTTCCGAGGTTTTCACTCCTAAGAAACAGAGTGTTTTCTGTAGCTCATCTCCACTGATCTGCAGAAATAAAATGACCCTTCCGCAATCACAATAACCTATTTACTTGAAGGAAACAGAGGATCAGAGCAAAGAACTGAGATTGTCCCCTAGATGGGTAAGATCACTAGGAAAACTGACAGTCAAGACTTCCAGCCCTTCTCTTTGTTTTCCCCTCACTCTCCCCTTCTCTTCCACCATTCTGTGACAATTTAATTGAGGGTTTAAGGAGGAACTTAATCTGAAACAGCATGGTTATTTTGTACTAAAGCAGGGTTACTCCATTCCACTAGGTCCAGTAGTATCACAAAAATAACCACATTTAAGACCTTGCATCAGGAAGAAAGGATGAAGTAAATATTCCTCCACTTATTACTTGGGTACTACTGTCATGATTTAGGACAAACACTGATCTGACTCCTCAGGCACAATCATTTTTTAATTAAAAAGTTTCCCCAAGTCACAAATTGCAAAGGTTCAATATTGAAACCTGACTTTTCAGAGGCTCCTACATATATTCTAGCTCTTTCAGTTGAGTTTCAAGCTGAGTCTGAATGTTATTGTGTGCTTGTTTGCATGGATGCATACATGAGTGTGTCTGTGCACATGTCTTTCTCTGTGTGAGAGTGTATTTGTATGTGTGTTTATGTGGGTGTGTGAGAGAGAGAGTGTGTGTGTATTTGTGTTTTATTTATATAAAAGTAACTTATTCTCCTGTCATCTCTGAGGCTTACTGCCTCAGTCTGCTAACCTAGCCCTAGTCATGGAAGCTTCTAGTCTTTGTCCAGTCGAGAGTGTTTTCAGGTTCTAAGACATGCTGCTGAATAAGCTTACCCTTTCTTGTTCTTTCTTGTTTCAGAACAACTCAGCTGTTCTGGCTCAAACTCCTCTCCATGTCAATCTTGCCATTCAGTTTCTCCTGAACTGCTTTGTCTGACCTCAAACTAACTAGAAATCTTTTTAATCTTCTGGCTCCTCATTCTCTTGATTATTTTGTCTTTACCTGTGTGTAGCTTGTTCTGTCTTCAACCTGTCTCTGTAAAGCTCTCCTGGTAACACTGCCTCCTTCACCCTCTCCATGCTGCTCTGCTCTCCCTCTCAACGCTACTGTACTGTTCTCCACAAACTCTACTCTGTTGCTGTGCTGTACTCTGTCCTGTACTGTCTCTCTTTCCCATAAGTAGTTTCCCTTTCTTCTCTCTTCTTATAAGGGTTGGGCATATCTGTTCTGTCAAATATTTCTCTGATTTGTCACTTTTTCTGCTACTCAATTAGACATAACTTTCAAACATGGCTGCTTCCTTCTACAAACTAACTTTAGTTTCGTTGTTTGGGATTAAATGTGAGTACTAAGAGTGTGTCTGTGTTCCAGTCAGAGGGAGTCAAGGTGTGTGCTAAGGGATAACCCATACCCTAACTAGAAACAGGATCAAATATTCTGTAACATACATAAGTACACACGGACAGTGGCCAGAGCAAGACTTGGGGTGTCTTCCCCTTCCCTATCGTTTTCTACTTTGATTCCTACAAGAAGACATCCCACTCAACTGGAAGTTGGCCTGGCTAAGTAGGCTGGAAAGTGAGTTCGGATTGGTCTGCCTCAGTCTCCCA
The DNA here is from genome assembly GCF_900095145.1 of Mus pahari. Taxonomy (NCBI): domain Eukaryota; kingdom Metazoa; phylum Chordata; class Mammalia; order Rodentia; family Muridae; genus Mus; species Mus pahari. The sequence goes on from NC_034600.1 coordinate 16,962,072, forward strand.
GTGCTGGGTTACAGGTATGCACAGCATGTCTACTTATGTGAATTCTAGATTATGAGAACAAGCATCTGTACACTGAGCCATCTCCTCAGCCACTATCATTTTTTTAATTTAATAATGTCCCCAGTTCACAAATTGCAAAGGTAAAATATTTAAACCTGACTTTTCAGAGCCTCCTTATGATAGATAATTTCTAATGCTATACCTTTCCTTTTTAATTATATTACATGAAATTAAGAATATTAATTTTCTCAAGACCATTAAAGGTGCATTGTGAAGATGTACTGTACCTAAGAGCTCTGACAACAATTCTAAGTCAGCATGCGGTAGCTGAATGCTTTTGCATATATCCTATGGTTCTGTGATTGGTGAGAGTTTAAGGTCTACTCATGTGGCCTCTCCTTGTCACTATACCCTGTCTATATAACACATGTTTGTGTAGGAAAAATTTTGCTTCTTATGTGTTTAATCCAGAGATGCCTCATGATTAACTTCTGCTGCACTTCACTAAGCCACACTTAATTAAAAGATTTATTTTTATTATTTTTAATTATGTGTATTGTGTGGGAAAGTATGTGCATACCCACATTCTGTCAGAGGGCAGAGATACTGGGGTCCCTCTAGAGCTTGAGTTAGAGGCACTTGAGGGCTGCCTGATATGGGTCCTGATATTCAACCTCTTGTCCTCTGCAAGGGCCGTGTGTGCTTTATCCATGAGCCATTACTTCAGCCCCCACACGCTCTGTTTTACAGCTCCTCCTCTCTTGCATCCTCTTTTTTACCTCTTTTGTTGAAACTTTGTCAAGCTTGACTAAAGCCATATTAGGGAAAACTGTGGCCTTACACTGTTAAGAGAGTGGTGTCATATGCTGGTAGGTGTTATTCAAAATTTAAGTTATTAAATAAAATACTATTTTAGAAGACTTTGGTACTATTTGGAAGATTACATTCTATGTTTTCAGCAGTTGCAGTGTAATATAATATGTTACTAAACTGCTAGGAAAATAGAAATTTCAGATTATTTACTTTCAGTCTATATGCAAATACAGATAGTTTTACTTCTTGCTGTTCCAATAAACTGTAGCCATTTAAGATGAAGTGTAATCAGAACCTGTAAAGGATTTGTAGATGTAATTTTCAAATCTGTATTTGTGGCAGAGAATAAAGTCTTCAAATGTACATATTGATGAGAAATGTGTTGGACTAAACTTTCACAACAACAGAAAAATAATACTAACTTACTCAGACTGTCCTCATGCTTAGATAAGGGGAAAAGTGATTTCTGCTGTTAGATCCAGTGTTAATGTATAGCCACAGAGGAGAACTACTTTCACAGTACTCCTTGAAAGCAAAAATGAAAGAAAATCTGGATGTGTGATAAAACAGGAATTGTCTCTGAAAGGCAGAAACTACAAAAACAAAAAATCTCTTTAGATACTCAATCTGAGAAGTATGAAGATTTAATTTGTTGCTGTTGTTCAGCATTGAGCTTGTATCCATTTAAATCTGATCTGTCATTTTAGAAGGATGTATACTGTATATATATATTTGAGATCACAGTATCATCTCTTAAATTAATACCACAGGCAGAAAACTAATTCTTTGAATTTATCTTTTTCTAGCAAAATGAGAAGATCAAGCAGTTGTCATTTTAGAGAGATAGGGAAATATACCAGACAATTTCTATATCATTTAAAAGAGATAATTTTTTTCTGGGTAGAATATGTATGTGTGTATGTATGTATGTATGTATGTATGTATGTATGTATGTATGTATGTATGTATGTATTGTAAACGTATATGTATTTATTAATAGGAAAACCAAAAATATCAATTAAACAGACCCCCTAGAGCTTCCAGGGACTAAACCACTAACCAAAGAGTACACATGGAGTAACCCATGGCTCCAACCACATATGTAGCAGATGATGGCCTTGTTGGGCATCAATTGGAGGAGAGGCCCTTGGTCCTTGATGCCCCAGTGTAGGGGAATGTCAAGGCAGGGAGGTAAGAGTGAGTAGGTGGGTGGGGGAGCACCCTCATAGAAGCAGGGGGATGGTGATAGGATAGAGGTTTTTCCAGAGGGTAAACCAGGAAAGGGGATAACATTTGAAATGTAAATAAATAAAATATCCAATAAAAATTATATTTCAATTCTTTTTTTTATAGTCCATTGGTTATCCCCCTCTTCGTCTGCTGACTGTTCCTCATCCCATTCCTCCTTCCCCTTCTCCAAGAGGATGTCCACACCCTCCTTACCCCCACCCCACCAGACCTTCCTAATCCCTGGTGCCTCAAGTCTCTTGAGGGATAAGTGCCTCTTCTCTCACTGATGCCAGACTAAGTACTCCTCTGCTGTATATGTGTGAAGGGCTTCAAATCAGCTGGTGTATACCTGGTTGATGGCTCAGTGCCTGAGAGATCTCTGGAGTTCAGGTTAGTTGAGACTGCAGGCCTTCCTATAGGGTCAGCCTCTTCCTCAGCTTCTACAAAGTTTTTCCCTTATTCAACCACAGAGGTCCTTGGCTCTGTCCATTGGTTGGGTGTAAGTATCTGCACATGGCTCTTTCAGCAGCTTGTTGCTCTTAGAGGGCAGGCATGCTAGGCTCCTGTCTGTAAGCACACCATAGCCTAAGTAATAGTATTAGACCTTGGTGCCTCCCTTTTGTGCTGGATCTCCATTTGAGCCAGTTACTGAAATTCCTTTCCTTCAGTCTCTTCTCCGTTTTTGTCCCTGCGGTTCTATTAGACAGGAACAATTCTGGGTTAGTGTCTTTGATTGTGGGATGGCAATCCCATCCCTCCACTTGATGCCTGTCTTTCTTTTGAAGATAGACTCTACAGGTTCTCTCTCCCCACTGTAGGGCATTTCCTCTAAGGTCCCTTTTTTTGAATCCTGAGTGTCTGTCGCCTCCCAGGTCATTGATACATTCTAGAGGGCACCCCTTCTGAGGTTGTATGTTTCTATTCTTTCTGCTGGCCCTTAGTGCTTTACTCCTGTTTTCCCCAATACCTGATCATGTTACCCTTTTCCCTCCCCTGTTCCCTCTTCTACCCAGATCCTTCCCTCCTTCTGCCTCTGTGATTGCTTTCTTCTCCCTCCCAAGTGGGATTGAGGTATCCTCACTTGGGTCCTTCAGTTTGTTAACCTTGTTGAATTCTGAGGATTTTATCCTGGGTATTCTGTATATTTTTGGCTAATATCCATTTATTAGTGAGTACATACCATGCATGTCCTTTGGGGTCTGAGTTACCTCACTCAGGATGATATATTTTTAGTTCCATATATTTGTCTGCAAAACTGATGATGTCCTCATTCTCATTCTTTTTTCTTTCTTTCTTTCTTTCTTTCTTTCTTTCTTTCTTTCTTTCTTTCTTTCTTTCTTTCTTTCTTTTTTGTTTGTTTTGCTTTTTTTGGTTTTCTTTTTTTTTTCTTTTTTCTTTTTGGTTTTTCGAGAAAGGGTTTCTCTGTATAGCCCTGGCTGTCCTGGCTGTCCTCATTCTTTAAAGTTGAGTAGTATTCCATTGTGTAAATGAACCAGATTTTCTATATCCATTCTTCTGTTGTGGGACATCTGGTTGTTTCCAACTTTGTCTTCCACAAATAAGACAGCTATGAACCTAGAAGAACATATGTCCCTGTGGCATGGTGGGGCATCTTTTGGGTATATGCCCAAGAGTGGTGTAACTCAATCATTAAGTAACTTTACTTCCAATTTTCTGAAGAACCTCCAGATTGATTTCGAGAGTGGTTGTACCAGTTTTCAGTCTCACCAGCAATGGAGGAGTGTTCCTCTTTCTCCACATCCTGCTGTCCCTTGAGTTAAAAGAGATACTTTCTAACTACTATGAGGAATGGATATGAATATTATGTGTTTCCAAGTGGTTCAATTTACATTAAGGTTCTAATTAATATTTAGACCCTGAAAGATTGCCCCCTCTTCATTCTGAGGTATGACTTCTGTGGCCCTTTCCTACTAGTCATATGAAATATATAAATTCTTGCCCAAAAAGAAGAAAATAACAAAACTGTTCAGAGAATCAATGAGAATTCATGTAGCACCAGGTAATACATGTTTGTCCAGGTAACATAAATGAATGCTGCGAGGATCTTCTCTCTCCCTTTAGCAGTGCACACTGCTCTCTTCCCTACTCTCAGCTCCCCAGTCTATCATGGATCCATATTTAATGCAGGTAAGTAAATATTTATGAATCCCTTGCATCAACACCAGAGAGAGGTCTATAATGTATTATATTTAGTGGGAAGTTCCCTTTTTACTAAGTTGCAAGAAGCTCCTAAGCTTGGATGCCAGTCGTTAAGATAGATATTTTTGTGATTCTTTATGGAAATAATGACCCCTTGCTTGAGGATTTGAGACTTTTTGAACAACCTATTTCTTATCACACCTTTAAAGGATTTAAATAATATATGTAGGATCTCTCTCCTCATTCTTGAAGTAAAATCATTTTACTCATTAACTTAATTCATCTTTTTGAGCTACTTCCTATTTGAATAAATATTTAAGAAATTGTTCATCTGTAGGCTACATTGAATAAAAATATTAATGACTACTAAAAATAATGTATAATTCTGGACTTAGTCATGAATGTCCTTTGTATAGCTTACATTTATAAGCAAGCATAGTGTGTGCTCTGAAATAAGTGTAATGCTACAAGGAAGCCAGTGCTCTAAGGTGTTTCAAAAGAAAATGAGATTATGTCCCTACTAATTAGTACCTAATTTCCACTCTCCTATTCCCCTTGCCCCCAGAAATCAATGCAAAATGTATTCCCTCAGAAGAAAAATATATATGCATAAGTTCTGAGTAAGTGAGATTTTGTCTCTGAATAATTTTTGACTCTGGGTACTTCATCTGTTTCTAGGTATTGAACCCCAGATAGCTTCCTGTGTCTTCTTTCAGAAGTCAGTTTCCTCTCCTGTGTGGTGGAGGAGGTGATAAGAGAGTTCATTCTAGCAACTGTCTTCTGCATGGGTGCACACTACTTTCAGTTCTGCCAATATTTCCTCAAGGTGACCATGGCAGTCTTGGTTTAAAATCTACAAAACTCATTTTCTAATACATTTCTAGGTAAAAATAAATCCTTAAAACCTTGATAAATAGGACTTTTTCCCCTTAGGTTGCCATAAGAGATCTAAGTATTGGATTTCTTTAAGATCTAAGTGTTGATAACGATTATGTAGAGTGCACTTTGCGCTATGGTGTAAACTAAAACTGAATGCCTTATTAAGTTTTCTGCTTCAGGAATAAGTGCTAGATTTACCGCATGAAAATTGTAAGGGCTGTTAGGAATGCCTCATAACCACAGAGGAAGGAAGTGTTTTTCTCTGGAGGAAGGGGTTGGTGAGACCATTTTTATTGGTACTCTGGAGTTATGAAGTATATGGCATGGAAAGTATTAGTGAGCCTTGGTGAGCTAAAACCCACTGAGTTTGCAGTGGATTTTTCAGAAGCACCATAGGGGTGTCAGCAGCTCCTGTGGTGTCATTTCTCTGTCAGCTAAATTGGAGAAAACCAATAAAAGATGCAGTAAAGAACCAGGCTGCACTTCCTGCTGATTTTTCTGGGAGGAAAAAGATCTAAGTATCAGACCACACTAAGATCTCAGTGTTGGACCTCTCTATGATCTGCGTCTTGGACCTCTATGAGATCTCAGTGTTGGACCTCTCTATGATCT
>NC_034600.1:16968045-16970414 GCF_900095145.1 Mus pahari
TCTCTATGATCTACGTCTTGGACCTCTATGAGATCTCAGTGTTGGACCTCTCTATGATCTGCGTCTTGGGCCTCTATGAGATCTCAGTGTTGGACTCACTAATGTCTCAGTGTTGGATCTCTAATGTCTCAGTGTTGGACCTGTCTAAGGTCTCATTGTTGGACTCACTAAGGTCTCAGTGTTGGAACTCCCTATGATTCTAAGTCTTGGACCTCTCTGAGGTCTCAGTGTTGGACTGCTTAAGGTGTCAGTGTTGGATATCTCTATGATATAATTGTTGGACTCTCTAAAGTCTCAGTGTTGGACTCTCTAAGGTCTCAGTGNTGGACTCTCTAAGGTCTCAGTGTTGGACCTCTTTATGATCTAAGTGTTGTACTCTCTAAGGTCTCAGTTTAAGACCTCTCTAATGTCTCAGTGTTGGAGTCTCTATGATATAAGTGTTGGACTCTCTAAGTAAGGTGTCAATGTTGGGTGATTGAAGTTCTCACCAATTCTACTTTACTGTGATTCTTGCTATCTTCTCAGTGCACTATCATCCTCAGTTCTCTTAGTGATAATTTCCAACCATAAATGTGTTAGAAATGTTCTCACTCTCTATGTCTATTCTTTCTTTTTACATTTATCAGTATGAGGTCTTCACCTCTGGACTGCTTCTAAGGTCCTTAGGTTGTGCAGTGGCTTGGCTACATATGAGATGACACTGTTGCCTCTGGCTTTTCACTCTGTTCCAAGGTGGATTCATTTTCTTTTGTCTAATTGGATTAATGGAAACTGTAAATGTACTTATTACTTATCAACAGCATGCTGATGACAAACATTTGCAAAAGCAAATATTTATTTTCAGTACCATGAAACTCAAACCCATGTTGAGAAATTGGATATCCCTAATGAGCAAATTTTATTTCCCTTATCATGTAATCAGCTTTTTTTGGGTTATAAATTATAGCTAACTTAGTGGCCTGAAATAGCTTATGATGCTGTGTGATGACAATTTGGGCTAAAATTATTGGTGATTTTTTTTTCATGGTTCAAGGCGGCATGCTTTCTGTCAGTTGGTATTTTAAGTGAGGCACAGGTCATCATGGTTTTATTCACATGTATTTGTTATTGTTAACTGGATGATAGGACTGGGTTACCAGTTCTCATCACCATGAACACTATTATTATAATCCAACATATGATTACATGGTTATCCACATTTCTCAGCAAGTCAGCTGCTATTTGACTCATTCTTTATTCAGTTCATCTACCTGGCAGCTGGCAGTTCTCAGAACAACTAGAAAGCAAGCAAGGCTCAAAGTGCCTTCTATTCTCTCCCTGTGTCATATTAGCTCTTCCTGTGTCATAATACCATTTTATAGTGAGATGAACATCACCAACTCAGTTTTAATGGGTGGAGAATTATGTTCTTCTAATGGATAACATGATCTAAATCAGGGATTCTTAACCTGTTTGTCATAACTCCTTGGGGCAGGGGTCGAATGGCACTTTCACAACGGTTGCACATCAGATATCCTGCATATGAGATATTCACATTGCAATTCATAACAGTAGCAAAACTGACAGTTATGAAATATCAATCAAAATAATCTTATTAAGTGTAATTGCTTTAACTTCTCTTCTAGCTCACACCCATCAAGGTAGTTGAAAGGAAAGTTTAATAGGGCAAAGGAGGATGTGGACTTGTTTAGAAAGAGTTCTTTGGATTGAATCCAATCTGTGTTGTCAGGATATCAGCAGTTCAGTTCACATGAATCAGCAGCAGTAGCTTGCAAACATCATTCATAAATCAGCAACTGCAGTTCAATCCGGAAGCAACTGTGAGTCTCTGACAATTGGCTCAAGACCACAGAAGCTACCACCAGAAGGTTATGGTGCATTTTCTCTCCAGGAAAACATGACAAGTGATGACCAGCAAAGAGTGGCAAGGTGAACCAATGCTAAACAGCACTATCCCCTCTCTGTCTGTCAGGTTATACTTCTACCCTTTCCAAACATCACTTGTCCTCTCAAGCATCAGCTCTAGTCAAACATTACATGCCCTTTTCTAGGCTGCTTCCAGAAAAACATCATGTGTCTGTTCTCACATGTCCCATGTGTCTGCTTCTGCAAAAACATCCTCTTATAGGACAGTTTTCAGAAAAGCATCACATAATGCAATAAAAAAAACCCCAGAAATTTCCACTTTAGGGATGAGTTTGTGATATTAAAAAATTAGGAAGAAAGAAGCGGCAGAGACAAAGTTTGGAGCTAAGATGAAAGGATGGACCATCCAGAGACTGCCCCACCCAGGGGTCCATCCCATAATCAGCCACCAAACGCAGACACTATTGCATATGCCAGCAAGAATTTGCTGAAAGGACATTGAT
>NC_034600.1:16970449-16971556 GCF_900095145.1 Mus pahari
GAAATTACCCAAGGAACTGAAGGGGGCTGCCACCCTATAGGTGAAACAACAATATGAACTAACCAGTACCCCCAGAGCTCGTGTCTCTAGCTGCATATATAGCAGAAGATGGCCTAGTCAGTCATCGTTGGGAAGAGAGGCCCCTTGGTCTTGCAAACTTTATATGCCCCATACAGGGGAATGCCAGGTCCAAGAAGTGGGAGTGAGTGGGCAGGGGAGCAGGGTGGGGGGCAGGGTATAGGGGACCTTTGGGATAGCATTTGAAATGTAAATGAAGAATATATCTAATAAAATAAGTTAAAAAAATTTAGGAAGAGCCGGGTATGGTGGTGCACGCCTTTAATCTCAGCATTTGGGAGGCAGAGGTAGGTAGATTTCTGAGATTGAGGCCAGCCTGGTCTACAGAGTGAGTTCCAGGACAGCCAGGACTACACAGAGAAACCCTGTCTCAAAAAACCCCCAAAAACCCAAAAAACAAACAACAACAACAACAACAAACAATTTAGGAAAATCTAGGGTTGTGCAGAATAGAAAATCCACCCCCCCCCACCGTGTGCACTCAGAGTTTAGAAGAATAAGTAAACAAACACATTAGCCTTTAATGACTAATCCTTTCTCTATTTCTGGAGGAAACCCAAATGGCAAGTTTGTTACTTTCCAGAATTTTCCCTTTGACAAAGGAGTGGGAATGCACTAATGAACAGAAGAATGACAGACTCTCCCCCAGCCGCTGATACTGATAGAGCAAAAGCAGTACAGGTATTCAGACCAAAGGAGTAGTCTGATGGTGGCAGGCTTTACACTGTGAAGGCCATGTTCATTATCACCTAGTTAACACAGAGTTGAAGTTGCTTAGTCAAGAAAGTAACTCACTTTGTTACTGATTTCCTTCCTTTGTTTAAAAAGTATTTAGGTAGACCTTAGGCTTATATCTAGAACCAAAAATATCAGTTACAAAGAAAGTTCCATAATTTGAGATTCCTAGAGTGATTGGTTAAGAAGTTACCTTCTACTTCTTCTTCTTCTTCTTCTTCTTCTTCTTCTTCTTCTTCTTCTTCTTCTTCTTCTTCTTCTTCTTCTTCTTCTTCTTCTTCTTCTCCTCCTCCT
>NC_034600.1:16971746-16974952 GCF_900095145.1 Mus pahari
CTGTAGACCAGGCTGGCTCAAACTCAGAAATCTGCCTGCCTCTGCCTCCCGAGTGCTGGGATTAAAGGCGTGCGCCACCACACCCAGCTTTTTTTTGTTTTTGTTTTTGTTTTGTTGTTGTTGTTTTGTTTTGTTTTTTGGAGACACAGGTTTCTCTATGTAGCACTGGCTGTCATGGAACTCACTCTGTAGACCAGGCTGGCCTCGAACTCAGAAATCCTCCTGCCTCTGCCTCCCAAGTCCTGGGACTAAAGGTGTGCGCCACCACTGTGGCTTAAATATTTTCTTTATTTACATTTCCATATTATGTTACCCCCTTTCCTTTCCCTCCAAAAACCCCCATCCCATCCCCCCCTCACCATGCTCACCAACCCATCCATTCCTGCTTCACTGTCCTGTCATTCTCCTACACTGGTGCATCCAGCCTTCACAAGACCAAGGGCCTCTTCTCCCATTGATGTCTGACAAGGCCATCCTCTGTTACATATGTGGATGGAGACATGGGTTCCTCCATGTGTACTCTTTGGTTGGTGGTTTAGTCCCTGGGAGCTCTAGGGGTACTGGTTAGTTCATATTGTTGTTCCTCCTATGGGGCTGCAAATCTCTTCAGCTCCTTAGGTCTTTTTCCTAGGTCTTCTGTTGGGGACCCACTGCTCAGTCCAATGGTTGGTTGAGAGCATCCTCCTCCATGTTTGTCAGGTACTGGCAGAGCCTCTTAGGAGACAGCTATATCAGGCTTCTTTCTGTCAGCAAGCACTTGCTGGCATCTACTATAGTGTCTGGGTTTGGTAACTATATATAGGGGATGGATCCCCAGGTGGGGCAGTCTCTGGATGGCCTTCCCTTCAGTCTTTGCTAAATGCATGTCTAGAGAGTGAGGATCAGAGAAGGAAACCACATAGATTAAAAAGAATACTTTTGAGACCCTGGAACCCAGTTCTTAGAAGTGTCTAAGAAGGGTGAATAGAAGAATAGAGTGGATTTGCAACACCAGAGGTTGTGACATCACATGAACTACAGAGGCGTTCTGAAAAAAAAGACAATTTACTTCTTACTTCTGCCTATGTGTTGCCATGTTATCAAATTGGGCACACACATTTCCTTCCATTTAGCATTTAGTTTTTGTCTTTGAAAATGAGTTTGTAACAAATACAAGAGTAAAAAAAATATGTTGCCAAAATGTGACAAAATAGTAAGCATCACTAATGGAATAACACTTTTTTAAATTAAGTTTTTGTAAGGAAATTAGGATTTACTACCTTTTGAATTTATTTTAAAAAAGAAAAGCATGTAAAAAAATCTATGATCTATACCATAATGATAGACTATGCAAATATGTCAGGGTCAAAGGAGAGACAGAATCTGCCCTTTATGTATTTGTTCATGTATCACTCATCATTTCATTAAAAGTATAGACAGACTGTTTTTGCCTGAGGATGCTGATTTATATATGATTATATATTACATAACATATTACTATATAACTATTTAATATAATATATTAAAACATGTAATATATTATATATCTCTCTCAAATGAGACTATCCAGTAGTTCTGCAGTTTATAATTTTCCAGTGTCCATAAGAATAAACTTTAGGAACCAGTAAAGGGATAGAAACTAACATGTTTACGGATGGTTCAGTCAGAAGGGTCAATCCTGTGGGCACATCTAGACCACCTGTGTGTGGATCAAATAGCAACCAGCTTTGTGAAGGAAGAGTTTTCAGAAGACATGAGATTTCATGATTTCTTTCTATGAAAGACAGAGGAAGGTTTGGTTTTACCAGATACTCTGGGGTTTTTATTCTCTGATATTGTTCAAAGCAACCTTTCATCTTACCCTTAAACTTTTTAGTGTCTACTTCTCAGCAGTAGGTTGAAAATGGGTAAGTAATGGTCCAATTGGTAAATACACAGAGTTGTGTATAAAACTGATACTGTGGTGCTGTTTCTTCCTTCTGCAGTCAGCTACATACAACTGCAGGTCTCAGTGACCTGACTTTCTATCTGAGACACAGTAGGTTACCAGGGACTCTTTTTAAAGTAAACTGCTCAGACCACCCTGCCACTGAGGAATTTTATGTTTCAGGATTTGGTTTCCTTACGCATCTGTAGGCAGCTATTACTTTTATCTTCTCAGCTAAATTAGTTCCTGCATGTTAAAAAAGGGGGGGGGGAGTGGCAACCACCCCCACGGAAGACTTTATTTGTTTTTTAAATATGGGTTTGCTACGATCCTGTTGTGGTTATTATCGGAGACAATCTTAGCATGTTGAGCTGTGTGTTTTCTAGAGGAAGTGCTTAAAGAAGAATTCTGCAAGATGTTGAAGGTTACATTTTTAGCCCTACTCATTGTTGTTAAAGGTCAGGGTTGGGTTTTGTGATTAACTTCGAGAGGATTCTTGGTGAATCTGAGGGATAGTAATTAATAAGAGAATATCATACAGTGCATATATGTCCACACTTCCTTATTCCTACAACTTTCTATCCAATCACCACTGAACTTTTCACTTTATTTTTCTCTCAACAGAATCCTTTCTTGAAACCACTCCAAGGGCTTTCCCAGTTATTAGTGGGTACCAACAACAGCACAATATCACCATGGTGAAAGAAGACTGGGGAGTAGCTTTCTGCTCTTCCTTAAATGATAGCTTGTATGGCTTACTTATACTTCTATATATGCAAATTTCCTCAGTAAAATAAGTACTAGTTTGTTTAGGCCATGCATGCTTGAAGTCAACCTATTCCTTGATGCTATGATACTATAATTTGAAATCTCACACTGTTATAAAAAGTCTAAAGTGGTAAACTGGTGTTTTGACCAAAAGAGTGAAATGGAATTACAATTTCATAATTTGGTTGCATTATTCAAACACTTTTAATTTTAGATTATCTTTGTTTGTTAGTTTCCCTTCAAAGAAACAGTTGTGTTTTTTTTTTTATTTATTTTCGTTTTTGTTTTTTCCATGTAAATGAATCAAATCCTGTTAAACAACATGGCTTCCTCAGATCCTAGAACTGGGCTAGTGTTCTGCTAAGTTGTGGAATATATTGTAGCCAAAACACTTGTTTTAAGAAATGACTGCTATCAAACAGAAGAAAACCAAAAAGGATGACCACTGGGTGGATACTTCATTCCTCCTTAGAATAAGGAACAAAATACTCATGAAAGGATATAGGTACAGAGTCAAAATTTAGAGCTAAGA
>NC_034600.1:16975087-16981877 GCF_900095145.1 Mus pahari
CTTGGCAAACACAGAAGTGGATGCTCACAGCCAGCTATTGGATGGAACACAGGGTCCCCAATGGAGGAGCTAGAGAAAGTACCCAAGGATCTGAAGGGGGCTGCAACCCTGTAGGTGGAACAACAATATGAACTAACCAGTACCCCCTGAGTTTAGGTCTCTAGCTGCATATGTGGCAGAGGATGGCCTAGTCGGCCATCATTGGGAAGAGAGGCCCCTTGGTCTTGCAAACTTTATATGACGAAGCACAAGGCAAGGCCTGGGCCAGTTAGTGGGGGTGGGTGGGTGGGGGAGTGGAGGTGGGGGGAGGGGTATAGGAAACTTTCGGGATAGCATTTGAAATGTAAATAAAGAAAATAATAAAAAAAATAAATTTAAAAAAATCTTTAAAAAAAAAAAAAGAAATGACTGCTATCAATAATACCTAAAAGTGTTTATTCCAAGGGAATGAAAGAGAAAACTGACAGCCTGACCTTACCAGTAACTGATAAGCCTTTACAAAAGTCATCACAGGGCTTATCACAAATAACCACCAGAAATGCTGGCAATTGTAGGAAGAGGCTGTGCTTGCTTAAGGAGATAGGAAGAATTTCTCTCAATCCTACACTTAATAAACCTTCTATGGCCCAGTCAATGTACTAAGTGACTTACAACTAGTGTCTTAATCAATAGCTAACTGTGGTGGATAATAACATGACCTACATTTCACAATTAAGGCAATTTGAACACAGGGCAATTGACTTTCTTGTCTTTGAAATAATGATTAAACACAAACAGCTGTTATCCTTTATATTTTGATTTGTTGCATAATATTAAATGTTAAAGTGTGTACTCTGGTAGAGAGCAAGTTCATGGTCACTAGCTACTGTCAGGTTTCAGGTACTTGTTCTGTAATTTCACTGATGCTCTGCAGAACTCTGCTCCAGTACGTAAGAATGCTTATTCCTTCGACAGTCTATGAAATTGCTGTGTTGGTTTGTACAGTGGCTTCTATTTGTTTTATTATTAATGGCCTGTGATCTGACCGTCCTGAGCTGCAAAGCCGAGAAAGCACATTTGTACCTGTTTTCATTTTTTTTTTTAAAGAGTGTTCCAATTGTAAAATGGTCTTTAACGACACAAACACATGGCATTTTCCAAGAAGTGTTAAGAGACATTATTTTTTAAAAAGAGAACAGAAAGTGCTGATGAGGGATCTTTGCCTTGGAGGACATGGCTGGCAAACACTTGGAAAAAATAAAAGTGATGTTTATGTTAGGAAGCAGGGGAAAGGGCCTTAGGCTGCCTCTGCTTCACTTACTGTCTGGCATCTCTGGGCTTGTGTGCTACCATCTACCTTAAAGACAGGCTTCCTCTCCTCCTTGATATCCTGTGCAGCTGTTTGCTCCACCGCCTCTTCAGTAGCTCAGCATTCTGGCTACAGCTGACTTCACACCAACACCCACAACACACACATAATACACACCCCATAATTAAAGATTCAGCATCCTGCTTTCTCTTTGTGACATTTTAACCCACTGCCCTCACTTCCTGTTATTTCTTTGTTTTCAATTCTGTCAGTGATAAAAAATACCACGTAGCTTATTATTAGTTTCTGTATTTAATTAATATTTAATTTTATTTATTTTGGTTAAATTGCATAAAAACTTCCCTAAAACAAAGATAATATTTCTTATTTAATGGTTGTAAAAGTTAGAATTGGGTGTCAATTATCACTGCATTGAATTATAGCCAATATAAAAAGTATTTCAGCTTTTCCACTTTTGGTGTCTCTGTGGTTTCCCAGAAGTGTTCTCTAGCCCTCCCTGTGGAAGGGATTGCTGGAGTCCTGTTTGATGTTTTCTTGTTGAGATGTTGCATCTTATCTCGGGTCTCACCCTGCCTCCATCCAAGAATGGAGTGAGGAGAAGGGTCAATAATGAGAAGCAACTTTTATTTGTGAAGAGAGCAGAACGTTTCAAAGGAGGAAGTGGAAACTTTAAGACCCTTAGAGGGAGCAGAATGCCAACCAAGAGACAGAGAGTAAGCGAGAAAAACTCTAGGCCCACTTGGAGGTGGTTGTCATCAGGTATCAGTTTCCAAAGTTCCTTAAGATGTCAAGAAGCACAGAAAGTCACCGAAGGCAGCAGCAGCTGTGACTCATCTCACAGGCTGGAACAACCCCCCACCCCCGCTGGCAGCTTAAACAGCTTATCTAAGGCCAAGACAGGAAATGTGGGTCTTGAAATAGGAAACTGGAGGCTGAAGTGAATTCACCTACAAGGGGTGGCTTTGCTGTGGGTCTCCAGGGAGTCACAATAGCTTCTGCTTTCTGTTAAATGTCTGGGAGCTAGTTCCCATCCTTAGTCTAAGTTAGGAGCTGGCTGAGGTGACTGAGGACCAGGTCATCTCTAATTCAGTGGATCTGAGGACACACAATAGGGATGAAAATCAAGACAAACCAAGAAAGAGGTGTCAAGCCTGGGAAGGGAATGAGAAAGCCCTTCAAACCTGAAGAGTGTTCTCATACAGTGCCTCTGTTCTAATCCCCTTTGTCCATACCTGGGGATGCAGTCTATGGTGTGTGGTGGTTTAAGTTTGGGTTTGATTGTAGGCTCTGCCTTGCTTCCTGGCTCCAGGGATGAAAGTGTGTATCTTTGCCTGGGATCATCCAATTCTGCTTTGGACTGTGAGATGCTGCCAGGACACAACCTGAAGATTGGGCTTCTTTCATTACTGCTGCAAAAGTCCAGTTGACTTTGTCCCCACATTTCCAGAGCTTTAATGGCTGAAAGTTTAGATCACTATTGGGAACAATAGCTTTGCTGTTGCCACAGGTTAGGTTGTCTTAGGGCCCCCCTTGCTCCCGTCATTATGGTCCCATGTCTAGTCTGTCAGGACTCTCCTTTATCCATATTTTGTAAGTTCACTCTTTCTTTTCCTTTTCAAGTTTCCATTACTGGTCAGATCCTTATTTCAACAAACCTGAATTGTGCATTTACACTTCTGTTTAATATGTGTGAGTTATCTTTCCCCACATGGGGCCAGCATAGCTTCCTCAAACCTCCTATCCTGGTACCATAAAAACTATAATGATTCCTCTGATTATCAGGTCCAAGCTGCCTGGCCATGCAGCAGACCTGGCACTGCCTGATCTATACAAGAAATTTTCATGGCCATCTCACAATGCTGTTTCCATTGTTCATATACATTTCCATTAATTTTTACTTATACTTATCTCAAACTCATGATTGTTTCTCTTTCTTGGCTTAACGAAATTTGGGGATTTGAGACTGACTTAGCTGCCAGCCTCTCCTTGTACTTTAACTAGACTTCACTGTGCCCTTCCTGAAACAACTGGACAGTAAGTGACAACTGATTTATCTTTTACAAGTGTATATAGGATAACCATGTATTTTCTAACTTAACTCTCAATTATTTTAGATTATTGTAATTTTGCTTTTGCCTCCATCAGCATGTAGAGGGCAATAACCTTAGTGTTCAGATGATATATATATATATATATATATATATATATATATATATATATATATATAATATAAATATATATATTATTGGTCTTCTAATACTACTTTGTTTCTCATCATTTTCTCATCATAGTCTTGCTTACCATAAAGTCTTTTGCATTTGATAACAGAAAAAACAAATGCTCAGCCTCCAAATGCTTGGGTTGACATTTGATAAGTGAGGAGGAAGTTCTGGGCAAAATACTAAGTCTAATTTTCCCCCCAGTTTCTGTCATAAATTATATTGCTAACAGGTGACCCATAGATTTATTTGTGTATAAGAATATACCTCATCTGGTTAAATAAATGCTACCTTAAAGAAGAGCATCAGTAAGTCACAGTTTCGGTGTTTGCTGAATCTCAAATCCGAAAAGCCCATCCTTGAGTTTCTGGATCATGACTTTGAAAAATTAAAGTTCATCAATGTGGGTTAAAAGTCTAGAGCTCTACTTGAGATTCCCTCTTGACCATCTATGCAGCATATTGTCACCACTGGGGGCACTGGCCTTGTGGCTATGTTTCCTGCTTTTTGGAATGCCTCTGGAATGGGTGTGGTGTGACTTTGCTCATTTCCTTTTGTCACCCCCAGAAGTCCTAATGTGTTTGTTTTATTTCAGACCTCTGCTACCTTGTTAAGCCTGGTTTCCTGTTCACAGCTGCCTTCTTGTCTCCATGGATTCAGCTTAACTGGAAGAAAGTCAGTTGAGAGTCTAAAAGTCTACTGAGGTTTTAACAACTTCCTCCAGCATTTCACTTACTCTTCAATGCTGACATCAGCCAGACCACAGAGGCATGTATTATGACTGCAAGTATTATTAAAAGTTTTAATATATGTTTTACACATATAAAAATACTCATTTGTTGGTTGACTTTCCTAGTCACTCTTCTTCTTTATTCTCATGAAGATATTGAAGAGATTTCTTTCCTATCTAAGCATAACATTTCTTACAAGTGAACTTTAAAAATGTGTTTTAATTATACATATATATGTATATATATATGTATACATACATAATTATACATACATAAATGTATATATGTGCATATATATATATATACACATATATATGTGTGTGTGTGTGTGTGTGTGTGTGTGTGTGTGTGTGTGTATGTGTGTGTATACACATGGGAATGCACTTATAAGTGCAGGTGCCCACAGAAGGTAGAGGCACAGAATTCTCCTGGAATGAATTATAGCTATGGATAGTGGGAACTGAACTTGGGTCCTCTGCAAGAGGTATATGAGCTCTTAAACCTTGAACTATTTCTTCAGCCTTAAGAAATATTTTTAGAAGTAGTGGTGTCTGGTGGAGCATCATTGTGTTGAAAATAATGTGTGTGTCAGAGTGTGTGTGTATATGTGCATGTGTGTATGTGTGCATGTTTGTGAGTGTATATGTGTGTGTGTGTGTGTGTGTGTATTAGTTTCTTTCATACAATTAGATCTCTGAAACATCACACATAACTTGCAGATACAATGGGCCAGCTTTACGCCATTAGTCAGTAAACCAACCCTTTCCTGAAAACAGTGTGTACAATGAGAAAGCAAGAAGCATCCATCATTTCATATATACAGATACTGCCACAACCCCATCAACCTGAGAAATGCTTGCATAGCTTGGCTTCAAGAAAATTACGTGAGTCCTGTTGCTGCAACTTATAGTACACAAACAGTTTAATGTCAAGTTGGTTTACTCATTATGTAAAACATTGTTTTCCTCTGGATCCAAACTCTGTTAGCATCATACGTCTTCTTAGTCTAATTTCCTTATTTCTTTCCAAGAGAAGAACTGCACCTTAGAGCTCTGGAACTCCAGCTTTCATTTCAAAAATATATTTTTATTTTTGGAGAAGAGCTCTTATATTGCTTTTATGGAAGAGCAGAGAACATACATTTCCCTTTTGTATCATTAATGACTACTTAGCTGTAGAAAATAATGCTGCTTTTATGGCATAAACATCTCTAGCTCTGAAGGTTATTATAGATGTCTGTCCTCCCAAGAAGTAAACAGATTGTAACAGTGACTGTTGTTGTTGTTGTTTGTTTGTTCTAATTTTGTTTTTGTTTTCTATTTTAAAGCATTTAGACCAGAAGATGAATGATGGGAAAAATACTCAGTATAATCTTAGACAAATATAATGATATAACACATGGACATTTTAATATGGAATATATGCAAGTGTTTGTATGTGGGTATGTGCATGAATACATGTATTATAAATCTATAAATTTATATGAATGTATATATTTATATAATTAAATGATTATAAATATTTATGTCTTAGTTAGTGCTTTGAAGGGGCACCATGATCAAATCAACTTTTATAAAAGAAAGCGTTTAACTGGGACCTTGCTTACAGTTTTAGAAATTTAGTCCACTAGCATCATGTTGGGGGAACATGGTGGCACACATGGCACTGGAGCAGTAGCTAAGAGCTACATCCTGATCTGTAGGCTGCAGGATGAAAGAGCACACCTGGGTCTGGTGTGGGTTTTTGCAACCTCAATGCCTACTCCCAGTGACACATCCTCCAACAAAGCCACACCTCCTAATCCTTATAATCCTTTTGAAAAGCTCCACTCCCTGGTGACTAAGGGTTCAAATACATGAGTTTATGCCAGCCATTCTCATTCAAACCACCACAATGTATTGTATAGCAATATTATATTATTTCATATAAATGTGCACAGATTATGACTGGAAGATATACAAATTGGCTCGTATAATATAAAGGAAAAAATGAACCAACCAAGATAATTTATTATCAGCCTTCCTCAATTATATTTGAGCAATTATCATTATTTTTATGATTAATAACTGCACAATATTTTCCCAACTTGCCAATTTATTTGTATGTGAGTGTGTCATTGTGTGTATGTATACAGTTGACAGCCAGAACATGAGTGCTGAAGTCAGAGGACAACTTTTTTTTTTCCATGTAGATCTTTTTATTGTAAAAATGTAAGCAAGTACAAATCTCTCTATGTGAAATCACTGTGTAGTAGCATAAACATAATCCAAGTGGGAAAAAAAGAGTCTGATCAGCTACACAGCACAGCACAGGAGTAAACATCAAGTTTCAACAGTGCTAAATTTACTTTTGGAAGACATGATGCAAATATGGTTTTGCTTATAAGGACCTTAGAAAAATAAAAAACAATTCTGAGTGGGCCATCTTTATCATCTCTTAATGTGTATGTGTGAGTGTGGTGTGTGTTTGTGTGTGTATGTGTGTGTGTGGTGTGTGTTATGTGTGTGTGTGTGTGTGTGTGTGTGTGTGTG